>NC_041385.1:17607806-17672913 GCF_002162155.2 Triticum dicoccoides
GGGGCGGCGGGCGGCGTCGGGGCAGCCTGGCGACGTCGATGTGCTCGGCGTCGTCGGGGGGCAACTGGTGGCGATGAACTCTGCAAAACTGCAAAGTGCTACTTATATACAAGGAGCATTGGTCCCGGTTGGTGGCGCAAACCGGGACTAATGCACCCTTTAGTCCCGGTTGGAGCCACCAATCGGGACCAAAGGCCCCTGTGCTGCCCGCATCGGGGCCAAAGTTTAGTCCCACCTCGCTAGTTGAGAGGGCGCGCAGTGGTTTATAAGCCCCACTGCCGCACCCCTCTCGAACTCCTCTCTACTGCAGGCTTATGGGCCTACTTGCGACTGCTTTGCCTGATGGGCCTTCTGGGCCTACTGCGGGCCTGAATCCTGGCCCATAGTAGGGATTCAAGTCGTATTCAAGCCGTGGGGGCCCAGTGGGGGGCATTTTTTTTGTTTTCTTTACTTATTGTTGCTATTTTTATTTTTTTCCAGTTTTTTTGTTTTGTTTTGTGCATTATTTATTTTCTTTTGTTTTTTGCTTTATTTTTAATTCTTTTTTCTTTTAGTTTTAGGAAAATTATAAACTTTCCACTTTTTTTGTTTTTTTGTTTTCTTTCTTGCTTTACTTATTTTATTTTGTTTCTACTTACAACAAAATACTTATTGTTGTTTTTTTGTTTTGTTTTCTGCATTATTTATTTTCTTTTGTTTTTTGCTTTATTTTTTAATTGTTTTTGCTTTTAGTTTTAGGAAAATTATAAACTTTTCACTTTTTTTGTTTTTTTGTTTTCTTTCTTGCTTTATTTATTTTATTTTGTTTCTACTTACAACAAAATACTTATTGTTGCTATTTTTAATTATTACGAGGGCCGAACCATAAGACATTAAAGCATTTCAAATGAACTCTGAAAAAGTTGAAAGTTGGCATGGTATCATAAATTGACCCACACATAGCATGTGCATGTACAAAACGGACAATGGTATCATACTCGTCAGTTACAAAGTTGGCATGGTATCATCATAATAGTTGCGGGAGAAAGTCTTCACTTTTTCTTCGCTTGTGTCATTTGCTTATTGCGCCGTAACCATGGATAATCTTCATCGTTTATCAGGATGCTGGGGTCAGCCTTGACTTTAAAGGGAGGAATTTCATAAAACTTTTCATAGTCTTCAGACATGTCCGTCTTGTCCTCCACTCTCACGATGTCCCTTTTTCCTGAAAGAACTATGTGGCGCTTTGGCTCATTGTATGATGTATTCGCTTCCTTATCTTTTCTCTTTCTCGGTCTGGTAGACATGTCCTTCACATAGATAACCTGTGCCACATCATTGGCTAGGACGAACGGTTCATCAGTGTACCCAAGATTTTTCAGATCCACTGTTGTCATTCCGTACTGTGGGTCTACCTGTACCCCGCCTCCTGACACATTGACCCATTTCCACTTAAACAAAGATGGTCCCCTGGATAACAAGTACAGCTCATCACAAACAGTGTTGTCACCTCTGATACGTGCTTCCAACCAACTGCTGAAAGTCCTGAGGTGTTCACATGTAATCCAGTCGTCGCACTGCTCCGGGTGTTTGGAGCGCATACTGTTCTTGTGTTCATCGACATACAAGGTCACCAAGGTAGAGTTCTGTAGAACTGTGTAGTGTGCTTGAGACCAAGAATATCCGTCCCTGCATATTATTGAGTCCGTTCCAAGCGTGCCTTTTCCAGTCAGTCTCCCCTCATACCGCGATTTAGGGAGACCTATCTTCTTAAGGCCAAGAATGAAGTCAACACAAAACCCGATGACATCCTCTGTTTGATGGCCCATGGAGATGCTTCCTTCTGGCCTAGCGCGGTTACGGACATATTTCTTTAGGACTCCCATGAACCTCTCAAAGGGGTACATATTGTGTAGAAATACGGGGCCCAGAATGACAATCTCGTCAACTAGATGAACTAGGACGTGCGTCATGATATTGAAGAAGGATGGTGGGAACACCAGCTCGAAACTGACAAGACATTGCACCACATCACTCCTTAGCCTTGGTATGATTTCTGGATCGATCACCTTCTGAGATATTGCATTGAGGAATGCACATAGCTTCACAATGGCTAATCGGACGTTTTCCGGTAGAAGCCCCCTCAATGCAACCGGAAACAGTTGCGTCATAATCATGTGGCAGTCATGAGACTTTAGGTTCTGAAACTTTTTCTCTGCCATATTTATTATTCCTTTTATATTCGACGAGAAGCCAGTCGGGACCTTCATACTAAGCAGGCATTCAAAGAAGATTTCCTTCTCTTCTTTGGTAAGAGCATAGCTGGCAGGACCTTCATACTGCTTTGGAG
Organism: Triticum dicoccoides; assembly: GCF_002162155.2. Classification (NCBI taxonomy): domain Eukaryota; kingdom Viridiplantae; phylum Streptophyta; class Magnoliopsida; order Poales; family Poaceae; genus Triticum; species Triticum dicoccoides. The sequence goes on from NC_041385.1 coordinate 17,610,136, forward strand.
GCATGCCGTCTTTTTCGTGCAAACGTTGCAGGTCCTTCCGTGCCTTAGTTGTATCTTTTGTCTTCCCATACACGCCCAAGAAGCCTAGCAGGTTCACGCAAAGGTTCTTCGTCACGTGCATCACGTCGATCAAAGAGCGGACCTCTAGGTCTTTCCAGTAGGGTAGGTCCCAAAATATAGATTTCTTCTTCCACATGGGTGCGTGTCCCCCAGCGTCACTCGGAACAGCTAGTCCGCCGGGACCCTTTCCAAAGATTACGTGTAAATCATTGACCATAGCAAGTACGTGATCACCGGTACGCATGGCGGGCTTCTTCCGGTGATCTGCCTCGCCTTTGAAATGCTTGCCTTTCTTTCGACATTGATGGTTGGTCGGAAGAAATCGACGATGGCCCAGGTACACATTCTTCCTGAAGGAAATATGCCCTAGAGGCAATAATAAAGTTATTATTTATTTCCTTATAATCATGATAAATGTTTATTATTCATGCTAGAATTGTATTTACCGGAAACATAATACATGTGTGAATACATAGACAAACAAAGTGTCACTAGTATGCCTCTACTTGACTAGCTCGTTAATCAAAGATGGTTATGTTTCCTAACCATGAACAATGAGTTGTTATTTGATTAACGAGGTCACATCATTAGTAGAATGATCTGATTGACATGACCCATTCCATTAGCTTAGCACCCGATCGTTTAGTGTGTTGCTATTGCTTTCTTCATGACTTATACATGTTCCTATGACTATGAGATTATGCAACTCCCGTTTACCGGAGGAACACTTTGGGTACTACCAAACGTCACAACGTAACTGGGTGATTATAAAGGAGTACTACAGGTGTCTCCAATGGTCGATGTTGGGTTGGCGTATTTCGAGATTAGGATTTGTCACTCCGATTGTCGGAGAGGTATCTCTGGGCCCTCTCGGTAATACACATCACATAAGCCTTGCAAGCATTACAACTAATATGTTAGTTGTGAGATGATGTATTACGGAACGAGTAAAGAGACTTGCCGGTAACGAGATTGAACTAGGTATTGGATACCGACGATCAAATCTCGGGCAAGTAACATACCGATGACAAAGGGAACAACGTATGTTGTTATGCGGTCTGACCGATAAAGATCTTCGTAGAATATGTAGGAGCCAATATGGGCATCCAGGTCCCGCTATTGGTTATTGACCAGAGACGTGTCTCGGTCATGTCTACATTGTTCTCGAACCCGTAGGGTCCGCATGCTTAAGGTTTCGATGACAGTTATATTATGAGTTTATGAGTTTTGATGTACCGAAGGAGTTCGGAGTCCCGGATGAGATCGGGGACATGACGAGGAGTCTCGAAATGGTCGAGACGTAAAGATCGATATATTGGACGACTATATTCGGAGTTCGGAAAGGTTCCGAGTCATTCGGGTATTTATCGGAGTACCGGAGAGTTACGGGAATTCGCCGGGGAGAAGTATTGGGCCTTATTGGGCCCTGCGGGAAAGAGAGAGGGGCTGCCTAGGGCAGGCCGCGCGCCCCCCCAAGGCCTAGTCCGAATTGGACTAAGGGGAGGGGCCGCACCCCCTCCTTCCTTCCCTTCTCTCTTCCCCTTCCTAGTCTCCTACTCCTACTACATGGAAGGATTCCTAGTTGGACTAGGAAAGGGGGAATCCTACTCCCGGTGGGAGTAGGACTCCCCTATGGCGCGCCTCCTCCCTAGGCCGGCCTCCTCCTCCCTCCCTCCTTTATATACGGGGGCAGGGGGGCACCCTAGACACATAAGTTGACACAAGTTGATCCACGTGATCGATTCCTTAGCCGTGTGCGGTGCCCCCTGCCACCATATTCCTCGATAATACTGTAGCGGAGTTTAGGCGAAGCCCTGCTGCTGTAGTTCATCAAGATCGTCACCACGCCGTCGTGCTAACGAAACTCTTCCCCGACACTTTGCTGGATCGGAGTCCGGGGATCGTCATCGAGCTGAACGTGTGCTCGAACTCGGAGGTGCCGTAGTTTCGGTGCTTGATCGGTTGGATCGTGAAGACGTACGACTACTTCCTCTACGTCGTGTCATCGCTTCCGCAGTCGGTCTGCGTTGGGTACGTAGACAACACTCTCCTCTCGTTGCTATGCATCACATGATCTTGCGTGTGCGTAGGAATTTTTTTGAAATTACTACGAAACCCAACAGTGGCATCCGAGCCTAGGTTATTGATGTTGATGTTATATGCACGAGTAGAACACAAGTAAGTTGTGGACGATACAAGTCATACTGCCTACCAGCATGTCATACTTTGGTTCGGCGGTATTGTTGGACGAGACGACCCGGACCAACCTTACGCGTACGCTTACGCGAGACCGGTTCCCTCGACGTGCTTTGCACAGAGATGGCTTGCGGGCGACTGCCTCTCCAACTTTAGTTGAACCAAGTATGGCTACGCCCGGTCCTTGCGAAGGTTAAAACGGAGTCTATTTGACAAACTATCGTTGTGGTTTTGATGCGTAGGTGAGATTGGTTCTTACTTAAGCCCGTAGCAGCCACGTAAAACATGCAACAACAAAGTAGAGGACGTCTAACTTTTTTTTGCAGGGCATGTTGTGATGTGATATGGTCAAGGCATGATGCTGAATTTTACTGTATGAGATGATCATGTTTTGTAACCAAGTTATCGGCAACTGGCAGGAGCCATATGGTTGTCGCTTTATTGTATGCAATGCAATCGCGATGTAATGCTTTACTTTATTACTAAACGGTAGTGATAGTCGTGAAAGCATAAGATTGGCGAGACGACAACGATGCTACGATGGAGATCAAGGTGTCGCGCCGGTGACGATGGTGATCATGACGGTGCTTCGGAGATGGAGATCACAAGCACAAGATGATGATGACCATATCATATCACTTATATTGATTGCATGTGATGTTTATCTTTTTATGCATCTTATCTTGCTTTGATTGACGGTAGCATTATAAGATGATCTCTCACTAAATTATCAAGAAGTGTTCTCCCTGAGTATGCACCGTTGCGAAAGTTCTTCGTGCTGAGACACCACGTGATGATCGGGTGTGATAGGCTCTACGTTCAAATACAACGGGTGCAAAACAGTTGCGCACGCAGAATACTCAGGTTAAACTTGACGAGCCTAGCATATACAGATATGGCCTCGGAACACGGAGACCGAAAGGTCGAGCGTGAATCATATAGTAGATATGATCAACATAATGATGTTCACCGATGAAACTACTCCATCTCACGTGATGATCGGACATGGTTTAGTTGATTTGGATCACGTGATCACTTAGAGGATTAGAGGGATGTCTATCTAAGTGGGAGTTCTTTAGTAATATGATTAATTGAACTTAAAATTTATCATGAACTTAGTCCCTGAGAGTATCTTGCTTGTTTATGATGTTTGTAGATAGATGGCTCGTGCTGTTGTTCCGTTGAATTTTAATGTGTTCCTTGAGAAAGCAAAGTTGAAAGATGATGGTAGCAATTACACGGACTGGGTCCGTAACTTGAGGATTATCCTCATTGCTGCACAGAAGAATTACGTCCTGGAAGCACCGCTGGGTGCCAGGCCTGCTGCTGGAGCAACACCAGATGTTATGAACGTCTGGCAGAGCAAAGCTGATGACTACTCGATAGTTCAGTGTGGCATGCTTTACGGCTTAGAATCGGGACTTCAACGACGTTTTGAACGTCATGGAGCATATGAGATGTTCCAGGAGTTGAAGTTAATATTTCAAGCAAATGCCCGAATTGAGAGATATGAAGTCTCCAATAAGTTCTATAGCTGCAAGATGGAGGAGAACAGTTCTGTCAGTGAGCATATACTCAAAATGTCTGGGTATAATAATCACTTGATTCAATTGGGAGTTAATCTTCCGGATGATTGCGTCATTGACAGAATTCTCCAATCACTGCCACCAAGCTACAAGAGCTTCGTGATGAACTATAATATGCAAGGGATGAACAAGACTATTCCCGAGCTCTTCGCAATGCTGAAAGCTGCGGAGGTAGAAATCAAAAAGGAGCATCAAGTGTTGATGGTTAACAAAACCACTAGTTTTAAGAAAAAGGGCAAAGGAAAGAAGAAAGGGAACTTCAAGAAGAACAGCAAGCCAGTTGCTGCTCAAGAGAAGAAACCCAAGTCTAGACCTAAGCCTGAAACTGAGTGCTTCTACTGCAAGCAGACTGGTCACTGGAAGCGGAACTGCCCCAAGTATTTGGCGGATAAGAAGGATGGCAAGGTGAACAAAGGTATATGTGATATACATGTTATTGATGTGTACCTTACCAATGCTCGCAGTAGCACCTGGGTATTTGATACTGGTTCTGTTGCTAATATTTGCAACTCGAAACAGGGGCTACGGATTAAGCGAAGATTGGCTAAGGACGAGGTGACGATGCGCGTGGGAAACGGTTCCAAAGTCGATGTGATCGCGGTCGGCACGCTACCTCTACATCTAGCTTCGGGATTAATATTAGACCTAAATAATTGTTATTTGGTGCCAGCGTTGAGCATGAACATTATATCTGGATCTTGTTTAATGCGAGACGGTTATTCATTTAAATCAGAGAATAATGGTTGTTCTATTTATATGAGTAATATCTTTTATGGTCATGCACCCTTGAAGAGTGGTCTATTCTTACTAAATCTCGATAGTAGTAATACACATATTCATAATGTTGAAACCAAAAGATGCAGAGTTGATAATGAAAGTGCAACTTATTTGTGGCACTGTCGTTTAGGTCATATCGGTGTAAAACGCATGAAGAAACTCCATACTAATGGACTTTTGGAACCACTTGATTATGAATCACTTGGTACTTGCGAACCGTGCCTCATGGGCAAGATGACTAAAACACCGTTCTCCGGTACTATGGAGAGAGCAACAAATTTGTTGGAAATCATACATACCGATGTATGTGGTCCGATGAATATTGAGGCTCGTGGCGGATATCGTTATTTTCTCACCTTCACAGATGATTTGAGCAGATATGGATATATCTACTTAATGAAGCATAAGTCTGAAACATTTGAAAAGTTCAAAGAATTTCAGAGTGAAGTTGAAAATCATCGTAACAAGAAAATAAAGTTTCTACGATCTGATCGTGGAGGAGAATATTTGAGTTACGAGTTTGGTGTACATTTGAAAAACTGTGGAATAGTTTCGCAACTCACGCCCCCGGAACACCACAGCGTAATGGTGTGTCCGAACGTCGTAATCGTACTTTACTAGATATGGTGCGATCTATGATGTCTCTTACAGATTTACCGCTATCATTTTGGGGATATGCTTTAGAGACGGCCGCATTCACGTTAAATAGGGCACCATCAAAATCCGTTGAGACGACGCCTTATGAACTATGGTTTGGCAAGAAACCAAAGTTGTCATTTCTTAAAGTTTGGGGCTGCGATGCTTATGTGAAAAAGCTTCAACCTGATAAGCTCGAACCCAAATCGGAGAAATGTGTATTCATAGGATACCCAAAGGAAACTGTTGGGTACACCTTCTATCACAGATCCGAAGGCAAAACATTTGTTGCTAAGAATGGATCATTTCTAGAGAAGGAGTTTCTCTCGAAAGAAGTGAGTGGGAGGAAAGTAGAACTTGACGAGGTAACTGTACCTGCTCCCTTACTGGAGAGTAGTTCATCACAGAAAACTGTTTCAGTGACACCTACACCGGTTAGTGAGGAAGCCAATGATAATGATCATGAAACTTCAGATCAAGATACTACTGAACCACGTAGATCAACCAGAGTAAGATCCGCGCCAGAGTGGTACGGAAATTCTGTTCTGGAAGTCATGCTACTAGATCATGATGAACCTACGAACTATGAAGAAGCGATGGTGAGCCCAGATTCCGCAAAATGGCTTGAAGCCATGAAATCTGAGATGGGATCCATGTATGAGAACAAAGTATGGACTTTGGTTGACTTGCCCAATGATCGGCAAGCAATTGAGAATAAATGGATCTTTAAGAAGAAGACTGACGCTGATGGTAATGTTACTGTCTACAAAGCTCGACTTGTCGCAAAAGGTTTTCGACAAGTTCAAGGGATTGACTACGACGAGACCTTCTCACCCGTAGCGATGCTTAAGTCCGTCCGAATCATGTTAGCGATTGCCGCATTTTATGATTATGAAATTTGGCAGATGGATGTCAAAACTGCATTCCTGAATGGATTTCTGGAAGAAGAGTTGTATATGATGCAACCAGAAGGTTTTGTCGATCCAAAGGGAGCTAACAAAGTGTGCAAGCTCCAGCGATCCATTTATGGACTGGTGCAAGCCTCTCGGAGTTGGAATAAACGTTTTGATAGTGTGATCAAAGCATTTGGTTTTATACAGACTTTCGGAGAAGCCTGTATTTACAAGAAAGTGAGTGGGAGCTCTGTAGCATTTCTGATATTATATGTGGATGACATATTACTGATTGGAAATGATATAGAATTTCTGGATAGCATAAAGGGATACTTGAATAAAAGTTTTTCAATGAAAGACCTCGGTGAAGCTGCTTACATATTAGGCATTAAGATCTATAGAGATAGATCAAGACGCTTAATTGGACTTTCACAAAGCACATACCTTGACAAAATTTTGAAGAAGTTCAAAATGGATCAAGCGAAGAAAGGGTTCTTGCCTGTGTTACAAGGTGTGAAATTGAGTAAGACTCAATGCCCGACCACTGCAGAACATAGAGAAAATATGAAAGATGTTCCCTATGCATCAGCCATAGGCTCTATCATGTATGCAATGCTGTGTACCAGACCTGATGTGTGCCTTGCTATAAGTTTAGCAGGGAGGTACCAAAGTAATCCAGGAATGGATCACTGGACAGCGGTCAAGAACATCCTGAAATACCTGAAAAGGACTAAGGATATGTTTCTCGTATATGGAAGTGACAAAGAGCTCATCGTAAAAGGTTACGTTGATGCAAGCTTTGACACTGATCCGGACGATTCTAAATCGCAAACCGGATACGTGTTTACATTAAACGGTGGAGCTGTCAGTTGGTGCAGTTCTAAACAAAGCGTCGTAGCGGGATCTACATGTGAAGCGGAATACATAGCTGCTTCGGAAGCAGCAAATGAAGGAGTCTGGATGAAGGAGTTCATATCCGATCTAGGTGTCATACCTAGTGCATCGGGTCCAATGAAAATCTTTTGTGACAATACTGGTGCAATTGCCTTGGCAAAGGAATCCAGATTTCACAAAAGGACCAAACACATCAAGAGACGCTTCAACTCCATCCGGGATCTAGTCCAGGTGGGAGATATAGAGATTTGCAAGATACATACGGATCTGAATGTTGCAGACCCGTTGACTAAGCCTCTTCCACGAGCAAAACATGATCAGCACCAAAGCTCCATGGGTGTTAGATTCATTACAGTGTAATCTAGATTATTGACTCTAGTGCAAGTGGGAGACTGAAGGAAATATGCCCTAGAGGCAATAATAAAGTTATTATTTATTTCCTTATAATCATGATAAATGTTTATTATTCATGCTAGAATTGTATTTACCGGAAACATAATACATGTGTGAATACATAGACAAACAGAGTGTCACTAGTATGCCTCTACTTAACTAGCTCGTTAATCAAAGATGGTTATGTTTCCTAACCATGAACAATGAGTTGTTATTTGATTAACGAGGTCACATCATTAGTAGAATGATTTGATTGACATGACCCATTCCATTAGCTTAGCACCCGATCGTTTAGTATGTTGCTATTGCTTTCTTCATGACTTATACATGTTCCTATGACTATGAAATTATGCAACTCCCGTTTACCGGAGGAACACTTTGGGTACTACCAAACGTCACAACGTAACTGGGTGATTATAAAGGAGTACTACAGGTGTCTCCAATGGTCGATGTTGGGTTGGCGTATTTCGAGATTAGGATTTGTCACTCCGATTGTCGGAGAGGTATCTCTGGGCCCTCTCGGTAATACACATCACATAAGCCTTGCAAGCATTACAACTAATATGTTAGTTGTGAGATGATGTATTACGGAACGAGTAAAGAGACTTGCCGGTAACGAGATTGAACTAGGTATTGGATACCGACGATCAAATCTCGGGCAAGTAACATACCGATGACAAAGGGAACAACGTATGTTGTTATGCGGTCTGACCGATAAAGATCTTCGTAGAATATGTAGGAGCCAATATGGGCATCCAGGTCCCGCTATTGGTTATTGACCAGAGACGTGTCTCGGTCATGTCTACATTATTCTCGAACCCGTAGGGTCCGCACGCTTAAGGTTTCGATGACAGTTATATTATGAGTTTATGAGTTTTGATGTACCGAAGGAGTTCGGAGTCCCGGATGAGATCGGGGACATGACGAGGAGTCTCGAAATGGTCGATACGTAAAGATCGATATATTGGACGACTATATTCGGAGTTCGGAAAGGTTCCGAGTCATTCGGGTATTTATCGGAGTACCGGAGAGTTACGGGAATTCGCCGGGGAGAAGTATTGGGCCTTATTGGGCCCTGCGGGAAAGAGAGAGGGGCTGCCTAGGGCAGGCCGCGCGCCCCCCCAAGGCCTAGTCCGAATTGGACTAAGGGGAGGGGCCGCACCCCCTCCTTCCTTCCCTTCTCTCTTCCCCTTCCTAGTCTCCTACTCCTACTACATGGAAGGATTCCTAGTTGGACTAGGAAAGGGGGAATCCTACTCCCGGTGGGAGTAGGACTCCCCTATGGCGCGCCTCCTCCCTAGGCCGGCCTCCTCCTCCCTCCCTCCTTTATATACGGGGGCAGGGGGGCACCCTAGACACATAAGTTGACACAAGTTGATCCACGTGATCGATTCCTTAGCCGTGTGCGGTGCCCCCTGCCACCATATTCCTCGATAATACTATAGCGGAGTTTAGGCGAAGCCCTGCTGCTGTAGTTCATCAAGATCGTCACCACGCCGTCGTGCTGACGAAACTCTTCCCCGACACTTTGCTGGATCGGAGTCCGGGGATCGTCATCGAGCTGAACGTGTGCTCGAACTCGGAGGTGCCGTAGTTTCGGTGCTTGATCGGTTGGATCGTGAAGACGTACGACTACTTCCTCTACGTCGTGTCATCGCTTCCGCAGTCGGTCTGCGTTGGGTACGTAGACAACACTCTCCTCTCGTTGCTATGCATCACATGATCTTGCGTGTGCGTAGGAAATTTTTTGAAATTACTACGAAACCCAACACTTCCTGCAGCTTGCCAGGTATATACTATCGGTGTCAAGTAAACAGTGCGTGCATGCGTGGTATCCCTTGTTTGTCTGTCCTGAAAGGTTACTGAGAGCGGGCCAATCGTTGATGGTCACAAACAGTAACGCCTTTAGGTTAAATTCCTCCTGTTTGTGCTCATCCCACGTACGTACACCGTTTCCATTCCACAGCTCTAAAAGTTCTTCAACTAATGACCTTAGGTACACATCAATGTCATTGCCGGGTTGCTTAGGGCCTTGGATGAGAACTGGCATCATAATGAACTTCCGCTTCATGCACATCCAAGGAGGAAGGTTATACATACATAGAGTGACGGGCCAGGTGCTGTGATTGCTGCTCTGCTCCCCGAAAGGATTAATGCCATCCGTGCTTAAAGCAAACCATACGTTCCTTGGCTCACTTGCAAACTCATCTCAGTACTTTCTCTCGATTTTTCTCCACTGCGACCCGTCAGCGGGTGCTCTCAACTTCCCTTCTTTCTTACGGTCCTCACTGTGCCATCGCATCAACTTGGCATGCTCTCCGTTTCTGAACAGACGTTTCAACCGTGGTATTATAGTAGCATACCACATCACCTTCGCAGGAACCCTCTTCCTGGGGGCCTCGCCGTAAACATCATCAGGGTCATCTCGTCTGATCTTATACCGTAATGCACCGCATACCGGGCATGCGTTCAGATCCTTGTACGCACCGCGGTAGAGGATGCAGTCATTAGGGCATGCATGTATCTTCTGCACCTCCAATCCTAGAGGGCATACGATCTTCTTTGCTGCGTATGTACTGTCGGGCAATTCGTTATCCTTTGGAAGCTTCTTCTTCAATATTTTAAGTAGCTTCTCAAATCTTTTGTCAGGCACACCATTCTCTGCCTTCCACTGCAGCAATTCCAGTACGGTACCCAGCTTTGTGTTGCCATCTTCGCAATTGGGGTACAACCCTTTTTTGTGGTCCTCTAGCATACGATCGAACTTCAGCTTCTCCTTTTGACTTTCGCATTGCATCCTTGCATCGACAATGACCCGGCGGAGATCATCATCATCGGGCACATCGTCTGGTTCCTCTTGATCTTCAGCAGCTTCGCCCGTTGCAGCATCATCGTGCACATCGTCTGGTTCCTCTTGATCTTCAGGAGCATCACCGTATTCAGGGGGCACATAGTTGTCATCGTACTCTTCTTCTTTGCCATCTTCCATCATAACCCCTATTTTTTCGTGCCTCGTCCAAACATTATAGTGTGGCATGAAACCCTTGTAAAGCAGGTGGGTGTGGAGGATTTTCCGGTCAGAGTAAGACTTTGTATTCCCACATACAGGGCATGGACAACACATAAAACCATTCTGCTTTTTTGCCTCAGCCACTTCGAGAAAATCATGCACGCCCTTAATGTACTCGGAGGTGTGTCTTGAACCGTACATCCATTGCCGGTTCATCTGCGTGCATTATATAATTAAGTGACCAAATTAATAGAAGTTCATCATCACATTAAAACCAAAGTACATACATAGTTCTCATCTAACAACATAAAGCTCTGCAGAGCATCTAAATTAATTAAACCATACACTGAAACTATGTAAAACATTTCAATGCTAAAACAAATGCGATCATAATCGCAACCAATGTAACAACTGATCCAACGGCATAATGATACCAAGCCTCGGTATGAATGGCATATTTTCTAATCTTTCTAATCTTCAAGCGCATTGCATCCATCTTGATCTTGTGATCATCGACGACATCCGCAACATGCAACTCCAATATCATCTTCTCCTCCTCAATTTTTCTAATTTTTTCCCTCAACAAATTGTTTTCTTCTTCAACTAAATTTAACCTCTCGACAATAGGGTCGGTTGGAATTTCCGGTTCAACAACCTCCTAGATAAATAAAATCTATGTCACGTTGGTCGGCATAATTGTCATAAACAATAAATGAACCAATAGTTATGAAAAGATAATATATACCACATCTGAATCATAGACAGGACGAGGGCCGACGGGGGAGGATACCAAAACCATCGCACTATATAAGATGCAATAATAAAAGTAAGAAAATTATACAAGTATCTATATAAACATACAAGTAAGAGTTTTTTTCCTTTCAGAAAGAAGATAAGAACAAGAGGCTCACCACGGTGGTGCCGGCGACGCGGGCGATCGACGGCGGTGAAGACGGGGACGGGACGTGACGGACCGCTAAACCTAGACAAATATTGAGAAAAATGGAGCTTGGAGGTGGAGCTTGGAGAGGAGAAAGCTTAAGTAGTGTGGCTCGGGCATTCCATTGAACACCTCGTGTGCATAGGAGGTGAGCTAGAGCAACACAAAGCTCTCTTCTCGCCGGTCACGAAAAACAGAGCAGTGAGAGTGCTCTGCTTGCGGGGTATATATAGGCAATTAATTGGTCCCGGTTCGTGGCATGAACGGGACTAAAGGGAAGCCTTTGGTCCCGGTTCATTCCCCCAACCGGGACAAATGGTGGTGGGCCAGGAGCAAGGCACATTGGTCCCGGTTCGTCCCGCCAACCGGGACCAAAAGGTCCAGACGAATCGGGACCAATGGCCCACGTGGCCCGGCCGGCCCCCGGGGCTCAAGAACCGGGTCCAATGCCCCCATTGGTCCCGGTTCTGGATTGAACCGGGACTAATGGGCTGGACCGGCCTGGACCATTGCCCCCTTTTCTACTAGTGGCTCCCACCTCTCCGGGGAGTGCTCGCCCGACGTGAGCGTGGTGGGGCCTTCCCAAGGGGTGGCTCTCGCGAGCATGATGACCGGGGTGGAGATCATGAAGGTGGATCTCAACAGCGTGTCGCTAAGGAAGAGGCCGTGGTTCGAGAAGTTGCAGGCCGACGTGCTCAAGTTCACCGACGAGTGATCTCATGGCCGCGAGCGCCTTCCTTTTTTGTATGCCGGCTTGTGTGCTGGCATGACCACGGGGCCACGATGGCATGGTCGAACTCAAGTCTCACCCTTTTTTCGTGTGCTGGCATATGTGCCGGCCGCTTGCGAGTGTGCCAGCGCGAACTATGTGGTGATATTTTTTGAAGCCGACAATGTACGCCGGTGCTGGCATGGTGCCAGCATGAGACATGGCCGCTGACATGATCTATGCGTTGCGTGCCTTTTTTAAAAATTGAGTGCGGACATGAAAATGAGTCGGCGCATTGGGCGGACGACTGACCCAAATGCAAAATTGGGCGGACGCCGGGCGGGCGGCTGACCCAAACGGACAAAACGCGGACAAATGCGCCGTCCGTTTGGGTCGGCCCGTTAGATTTGCTCTAAGGAGGCACGGGAAAAGAGGCAACAGTACAACTAAATGCGGAAGAGGTGCCATGGTAGACACAATAAATTCATACAAGCCGGATTCGAGTGGGAGCCATCGGATGTTGCCGTAGCTAGGACCGCATGTGGAGCTAGTCATCCATGGTGGGCGACTAGAGGGCCACCTTGCTCCCGGCCGGAGCATAGACGATAAACGTCATACAGGATTAGTCGCTCACACTTGAGGGTTGGGATGGGGGTGGCCATGGCGGTGTGTGGTTTCATGGTTGTCTGTTGGCTTGCTTAGAAGAGGACGGGGAAGGGAGCCAATTGACGGATATGGCTACCACAGTTTGGTTGCTAGGCTGAAGTGACGATGTTTTTTTTCGTGCTATAGGTGAAAGCCTAGGTAAGCCACATTATATGCCAGCATTGACGATGCCCTAGGACGTCGTTACATCCCTCAGAGACATCATTATGGAGCTCCTTCACATCCCTCGTCAACAGAGTCTCGGCTCTTTTCAGTGAAACCACAAGTTTTTGCCTAGGTTGTAGCGCGGCGGCATTCCCATTACTTGCTCCTAGGGACGGTGCCTCACCTTGTAGTTTCACCACTGTCCAGGTGGGCGCGTGTCCTCTGGGAGGTGAAGGAACTCCTTGAAGATGCCTTGAAGAGAAGTTACGACATCCAAGGACGCCGTGCTCATCAGCATCGACCCAAGATCGTCGAATCATGCCCAACCATCCATTGAATCCACAATAGCCATGCGTCATAGGCAGATTGTCGTCGCCAACAACCATCACCCCAATAAAACGGGCCCGGATTGCCACATCAGCCGAGCCAACATACACATACCATTACCCACGCAATGCTAACATGTCGCACACACACCACGAAGGCCGGTAATTTCACCCTGCGGGGCTCATGCTACCAAATATTTCGGGCTTGCCATATCGGCGTACGTAGGGTATCCACATCCTAAGGCCGCCGACCTAGCTTCTACCGTCCACTCGATCCACCCGATATTCCCCACCTCCATGACACCATGACATCCCAACCCCTTGCATGAACAAGGCCACACGACCCCCAGTCGGCATTAGCAGTGGTGTCACAACCCTAGAGACAAGTGACGGAGCCCACATTCTACACGTCCACAACACCGGGAGGCGTAGGGCGCCAGACGGGCCGTTGTTGACCCCCCTTCCTCTGCCCGAAACGTGGTCGCATCACCGCGAGATCGATCACGCCGCCTTGCGCCACCTGACCAATGCCGCACACCGTCCCCAAGCATGCTGCTCTTCCATCACCATCTCCGGGGTCGCCGCCTCGGTATCTGGTCTCCGCCGTGTGAGAATGGTCGGACGATCCCCTCCCCCATTGAGGGACTGGGACTACCACCTTCGCCGTAGCTGCAGTAAGAGGGGATGGCAGGGAAGGGCGGTGCAAGCTATGGTTTCTCCCATGAGTCGTGGAAACGAGTGACACATGGGTTGGCAGATCATGTCTCTTTTTGTACTTAGTCTATGCATGGTTTTCATTCTGACAGGACAAGTAACATGTACTCCCTCTGTAAACTAATATAAGAGCATTTAGATCACTACTTTAGTATTTCAAACGCTCTTATATTAGTTTACGGAGGGAGTATATGACATAAATGATACATGCATGTCCACTTATAGAACTCTCATTATTCCTATTTGGACCTATTCCTTCCTCAGTGCCTCAATAAACGAAAAGTATGCCACCACATCTGTTCTGTTGATACTTGGATGCGGTCCATGCATACAAATATGTCACATCATTAAAGAAGTGGGGATCAACTTGGATACGATCCATGCATGCATGCCATTAAGAAACTAAGTTAATCGAGATAATCAAGGTCATACTCATTATCAACTGCCTCATGACATTTTTGCAGCTTGTTTACTTTTTGTCTCAAGCTGCAGCTAATCCTACTAGTAGTAGATAGTTCCAAACTTGGTTTAATTTGTGCTAGATTTTACTGTACATGCCAAGCAATAAACAAAATTTGATTGGTACAAATGATCTCTGCAGCATAAAACATTTGCAATACGATGTACAAAAAAACCCACTAGAAGAATGCTAGAAATTACAAAACTTGAGTGCAAAGCTAGATAGATCACTAGCTTGCAATTTCTGACCGAAAAATATGTAGAGATATCTTGTAATTTGAGTGCAACGCTAGATAAAAAGAAGGGGAACTTTTGGTCTATGGGGACATATGCACCCTATATGGGAAAAAAATAGTAATTCAACAAAAAGTCAAAAATTTCTGAAAATATTTTTGAAATAAACTTGACCTTCTATTGCACTCGTGAGAAAAAAATCCACAAAAAAATATCCCTTTGACTTCTTTTCAAAAAAGACAAATTTTTGGCTAAAATAGTGTGAATAGTGACCTATAATAGCAAATAATTTTTGTCTTTTTTGCTGTGAGGTCAACTTTTTTTTCGTCGAGATTTATATACTAGTGCAAAAGTAAGTCAAGTGTTTTGTCAAAATAGTTCTTACCTATTTTGACTTTTTATTAAAATATTAAAAAAAATCCCATATAGGGTGCATATACAACCACGAACACAAGTGTATTTCCCTAGATAAAAATCACTAACTATGGATACAAGTCCAAAAGATAGGAGGCCTTATTCCGGAGTGACTTAATGAGCGCCATGGTGGCAAGATGTCAGTTTAGGCCGAGTTTTGGGGGTGATATGACATCAATCGCGTTGGGGCTGCCAACGCTAGCACACAATGTGTGGCAACTCTTCATGAAGCCGGTTTGGTAGATCGAGAATAATGATTTGCTTGTCAGCCATACAGTTGCAACCCGCAAGGGGGAGGCACGAGAACAGGGTGGACGATATAGGCATATAGCTAGAGGTGACGTGCTACGGAGACGTAGTTGACCCACACTAGTCAGATTCGAGTGGGAACCAACGGATGTTGTCGGAGCTAGGACAACGTGTGGACCTATTCACACATGATGGCGCGACGAGAGGGCCTCCTTCCTCCCGGCTAGGACGTTGCCAATGAACCTAATTTGGAGGATTATATCACTTGCACTTGGGGCGGCTACCACCGATCGGTCGCAGGATATTGACTACGGTTAGCTATGTAGGCTAAAGTGAAGTTGGTTTTGTTGAACTATAGGTGAAAGCATGGGTCAACCTGTTAAATGCCAGCATCAGTGACACCCTAGAACATTATTCCTCTCCTTGAAGACATCGTTATAGGGCAAGGTGTCATGTGTCCTCACGACAGATGTAAAAGCGGAAGCAACGGGTCCGAAAATTACCATGGTTTGTCGACTCCGTTTGCTCTGTCGGTAGAGGCACCGACTCAATCGGTGCACGGCCTCATGCATGGCGAGTTGCTTACATTGTACATGTATTGATTTTAAATCTGTTTTTTTTGTTAATTATGAATTCTGTTCCGATTGAATGAAAAGATAGAGCTACTACAAGTTACTAAAAAGAATATCATGTGAAACTGACATAGAACAAAAGAATATCATGTGAAACTGACATAGAACAGTAGACTGGGTGCGTGGAGTAGTTATTACTTGGTGATGTTTTGTCTTTTTTTCTCTCAAAAGGCAAAACATCAATTGTGTTATTTTCCTAAAAAAGGTCGGTGGGCCCGTCGTGCATCATTATAGTAAACCAACCAGAATACCAGTAATACTATTTTTGGAAGGAGATCTTTGAGCTACTACCTTCGTCCTCATTTATAAGTCCCTTTTGCATTTTATGCCAATTTTTTATTATAAATTTAACTAACAAAATATTAATGCATGTTGTAAAAAATTATATCGTTGGATTCGTATCTGAACATAGTTTTCAATTATATTATTCTTTATGACATGCATTAACATTTTGTTAGTTAAATTTAAAGTCAAACTTTGACAGAAAATACATAGGGGACTAAGAAACCAGGATGGAGGTTGTCGTGGATTTGTCATGGCAGATGTCCTTAGTGTCAGGACTTAGTCGCGAGGCCAACGCATCTATGTGGTAGCTTGAGAGGGGTTGGGTGGAATCGAGAGACGCAACACAAGACAAGGATTTAGACAGCTTCGGGCCCCGGGAAACATCATCCGGTAAAAACCCTACATGCTGTTTGAGGCTAGGTCTCATTATCATCACGGGGGAGTCGCCGTAAACCGGCTATCCTCTTTGTGTCTAGCCCTAAGATTGTTTCTTCTTGCTTGTAGCTTTGTCCCCTCTAACCCGTCCCTCTCTGGGGAGCCCTGCCCCTCCTTATATATGTTGAAGGGGCGGTTTACATGTGGAGTCCTATTAGGATTAGGACTAATCTATCTCTAATACAAACCGGATACAAGTGTTGGTCTTAACTCCTTGTAAGGCAAATATTCCTTTCCTCTTGAACCGGCCCACAATGGTTGAACCGGCCTCCATGAACCGCCAAACAGGCCGCCGGGTCTTGTTGCTCCTCTGGCCCGCCTGCCGGATTACCAATGAACTATAAACCGTCTGGTCTGTGCAGGCCGCCGGTGAATCGCCAAGTCCGGCCGGATTATCCTTTCGGCCGGTTAACCATCACCCCATTTGACTTGGACGTGCCCATTAGGAAGTTCAACTACCCGCCCCACCCATGAAAGATCGGCGGGAATAGCATTTATCTTCTTGTTTCCCTGTAACAGTGGTGTGCTTTCACCATCATCTGTTGATCCTGGAGGTAGGAGACGATTGTTACAGGGAAACAAGAAGATAAATGCTATTCCCGCCGATCTTTCATGGGTGGGGCGGGTAGTTGAACTTCCTAATGGGCACGTCCAAGTCAAATGGGGTGATGGTTAACCGGCCGAAAGGATAATCCGGCCGGACTTGGCGATTCACCGGCGGCCTGCACAGACCAGACGGTTTATAGTTCATTGGTAATCCGGCAGGCGGGCCAGAGGAGCAACAAGACCCGGCGGCCTGTCTGGCGGTTCATGGAGGCCGGTTCAACCATTGTGGGCCGGTTCAAGAGGAAAGGAATATTTGCCTTACAAGGAGTTAAGACCAACACTTGTATCCGGTTTGTATTAGAGATAGATTAGTCCTAATCCTAATAGGACTCCACATGTAAACCGCCCCTTCAACATATATAAGGAGGGGCAGGGCTCCCCAGAGAGGGACGGGTTAGAGGGGACAAAGCTACAAGCAAGAAGAAACAATCTTAGGGCTAGACACAAAGAGGATAGCCGGTTTACGGCGACTCCCCCGTGATGATAATGAGACCTAGCCTCAAACAGCATGTAGGGTTTTTACCGGATGATGTTTCCCGGGGCCCGAAGCTGTCTAAATCCTTGTCTTGTGTTGCGTCTCTCGATTCCACCCAACCCCTCTCAAGCTACCACATAGATGCGTTGGCCTCGCGACTAAGTCCTGACACTAAGGACATCTGCCGTGACAAATCCACGACAGAGGTAGTAATTATTAATCACTGTGCTGCGTACGTACTACCTCCGTCTTGGTTTATAGGTCCCCTTTGTAGTTTGTGCCAAATTTTGATCAAAGATTTAACTAACAAAATGTTAATGCGTGTCAATAAAAATTATATCGTTGGATTCGTATTTTAACACAGTTTTCAATGATATGATTTTTGGTGACAAGCATGAACATTTTGTTAGCTCAATTTATGGTCAAAATGTGCACAAAATACAATGATGAATGTTCTTCATTAAATACAATGGTTCGTATTTTGAAAGCAGAGAGAAGGAAAGCTTCGTTAAATAAATACTGGAATATTCTTCGAAGTAGTACCAGACAAAACAAGGAGCACCCCACCCCCACTAGGACCCACCATTTTCTAAACAAAGAGATCTTCTGTGTCTCCTCGTGTGCCTTCCGGTGATCACGTCCGTCACCGTCACGTAGGCTAACGGAGGAAGCAAACGGCCTGCGCTGCACCTTTTGGGTTGTCGTTTTTCCCATCGCCCGTACGTAGGTGCAGGAAAAGCCCACCACCAACAGCCATGGCAGGAGTTGCCGTTTCGTTTCTTGCCATGGCTACGACAAGTTTCATCTACTTTTGGTCTTCCTTGGATATGATCAACTATCCGTCCTAGTAGGTGCTGGAAAGCCCAATTCTTTTCCTTCTCCCACCCCCCTGCAAGGCTGAAAGTAGTCGTGCTTTCCCGTTTGCCCAGCAGCCAGTACCGTTCGTGGCAGGAGCTGCCGTTTTGTTTCTTGGATCTGCCCTCTCCCATGGCTACGACTACTTTCATCAACTTTGGGTCTTCGTTGGATATGGTCAACTATCCTTCTTGGTTCCCTCTGTTCTTTCTGTTTTTTTCACGGAGTTCTTCTTTTTATGTATTGCAGGCCTTTTTGGTTTCGTCTATTTGCTTTTTTATTACAATTTTCTTTTCACGTGCCAATGAGTCTGTTCGAAAGGAGTACCAAATATTCCTACGCAAATAATTATATTCATACTACTCCTAAGACCATCTATAGCCGGACTTGGCAATCCGACCCTTAAACGCCCGTGGACGCGCCCGGCGCGTCTGCGGACAGTAACCGATCACGCCTTAATAAATGCATTCCATATTCAGATACCTCAAATTAGAAACTCAAATCCATATTATTACATGCAACGTGAAACCTAATCTAAGCGGAGCTCGCCCGGATCCATCGTGGCCGTGGCCATGTCCGGCGGCTGGCTGCGCTCCTCAGATTGTTGGTCCGGTCGCCGGCAAGGTAGATTAGGGCATGGGAAACGAGCCGGCTCACGGGACTCAAGGCGTTGCCTTCTCCCATGCCCTACTCTTCCTCGTCGGAGCCCGAAACCCGAATGGTGCTGGTGGATATCAAATCGATGACGAATCTGTCCTGAGACGAGCCGCGGACATCCAGCACGACTCGGTTGCGGCGCCCGGACTGATGCGCCATACAGGGCGCCGGAGAATGCGACTCCACCTCGCCGACGTCCATCGCCGCGAGGGCTGCCGCCGTCTCCCGCGCCCGGTGCCTTCTACGACGGGCACGCCGTGCAATGCCCTCGTTGGACGAGGCCCATGGTGTGTCCCCATGCTCCATGCGCCACCGGAGGGGTTGCGCGTCCGCCAGGGTGTTCAGACGCCAGAAGGACCGCACGGCCTCCGGCGGGGTAGCTACGGTTGGCTTAGTGCCGGATCCATACGCCATTTGGGAGGATGCAATGGATTCTGGAGGGAAGGAGCCCGAGCGCTGCCTTGCACGGGCCTCCTCCCGGGAGCGGCGGAGCGCAAGCCGGACGACCATCTCCTCATCGGGGCCGACGGATCTGAAGGTGAAAGACTCGGATCCGCTGCCCGCCATGCCGGAGACGGCCAGAGGGAGTCGGAGACGAGCTTAGGTGGCGGAGGGAAGGGGAGTGAAGTGGCTAGAGTTTAGTCCGGCTAGCAGATGGGGGGAGGATTTATGTGGGGTCGGGTGGGCCAGCGTATATCGGGGTCGACGTGGCGGGCGCCCCCAGGCGCCCCCATATCCGCCCCATATTTGGGCTGGACATGGGGGGTGCAGGTCAGCCCGGGCGTTTGAGTGTCGTTTGAGCGGGCCGTCTGGGTCGAAAAAACGTGACCGGCCAATGAACGGGCAGTCCGCCTGGGTGTATGAGGCGGGTTTGAGATGTCCGGCTGTAGATGCTTTAAGGGCTACTTTGATTCATAGGGAGTTTTATAGGAATGTGATCCAAGATTATTTTTTTCCTATTGGTGTTGTTTCATTTGTACTCCCTCCTTCCCAAAATATAAGGCACGGTTTGACTTTTCTGGTCTTCGTTGCACAACTTTGACTATATTTTTTCTGTATTATATGTTTATAAAATTATTATACATACATATGAAATAAAATTGCTTTGCAAGACAAATACAGCGATATCATTTATACATGTTCAATCCATATACTTTGATATATATTGGTGGTTAAAGTTGTGCATCAAAGACCGTAAAAAGTCAATCGCGCCTTATATTTTGGAAAGGAGGGAGTAGAATGCAATCCTTAGGAATGGGAGGAGTGGCGAAGCTTAAAGCCGTTGGTTCGACGTGGTCCGCGGTGACGGTCGGGTACTTGTCCTGCATGGTGCGCCAGCGAAGCAGGGCGACGGATTTTGAGCACCACAGTGAGCGTTCTCTTGGTTGGTAATTCCGCGACATCGGTATGAAGTGAAAAGGCGGCAATGAGGGGAATTTTCGTCAGAAAACACCACCTACACTTTTGTATTGACAAAAAAGACCATCTTAAGACCATATTGACAGAAAAGAGCATGTCCACCGTGACGGCAGGTGCGGCAGCCGACACCTGGCATCTGCCGCCACCGGCTGAGGCGGCAGGACTGGCCGCCATGAGGAGAGGCGGCAGGTCCAGCGTAACAGGTTCTCCCTGCCGCATCGCATATTTGAATGGATTATCTTTATTCCTCACACGTATAAATGTATAAATACCCATCAACTAGTGAGAATCATGTTAGTCGATTTTAATCACCTTTATTCCTCAAAATAAATCATCAAACAAATACCACCAAATGTCCGCGAACACATTCAAACATAGGGTCAAACGTATTCATGGGCAGCCGCCCGGGTATAGGCCATCCAATGGTGATCATCAGATATCTCAGTCACATCCGTTCAGATTTTGAGTACCGAAAAACAAAACGAGATAAAAAAAAGGTGACAAAGATAATAAAGATGGATCGATTTTTTTGGCTTGGAATCCTCTGATAAAGGATTACATTTGAGCACAATATAATTATAGTCGGTCAACTGCGGAAAGGATCCTCACTTCCACCAGTCACTTTTTCCTTTAACCATACGATTAGCATCCAACAGCCATCAAGTGCGCACTGTTCTTTTCTTCTTTTCTTTCTTCTTCCTCCGCCCTGAAGTTTTCTCCTACCCCGTAGCCTATCCTGTTAGAAATAAATGGGTTTGACCCATTAACAATTTCTGAAATCTCAAAGTGGCCTATGTATAAA
Source organism: Triticum dicoccoides (assembly GCF_002162155.2). Taxonomy (NCBI): domain Eukaryota; kingdom Viridiplantae; phylum Streptophyta; class Magnoliopsida; order Poales; family Poaceae; genus Triticum; species Triticum dicoccoides. The sequence continues at coordinate 17,631,602 of NC_041385.1, forward strand.
ATAGCAAGTGGTGATTCTAAAGATTAGTATCACCCTGAAAGTTGAGGAAGTAAGAGACCTCTTTATATAGTTGGTTCTCTACACCATATTTATTGAGGTGTGAATGAGAGAAATAAGAAACCGCATGTGTGCACGCTCGCCTCTCCACTTTATTTTTTTATGTCTTGGCAGAAAAGTTAATAATTTTTTGTCCGGTAACTATACGAGTAAGAACCCAAGTCGGTTTGAGATCATGACCGCGATACGATACCGCCTCTGGTCCTCTTATATGTACTGCTACCGGGCCGCAGACAAAGATACATCGAAAACACCTAGGGTTTTGCCTTATCTTGCAACTTGTGCCGCCACCGTAGTCTACTCTATCCCGAACACTGGCGTGCGGGAGAGCAGGTGTTTGAAACCTTTCGTTCTTGCAATCCTGCATCGGGAGAGCATGAATTAGGTTTTCTGAGAAGCGCTCTGCGCGACTGCCCAATTTTGTCATTATGGGTTGTCTTCTGTCCAAGTCGAGCGGTGCTACTTATCATCGTCGTCAGCAACAGATCGCCGCCAACATCGTCACCAACAACGTCGATCCCGCAACAACTAATGAACCGCACGTCCATCGTGATATGTTCATGTGTCTACCTATAGTTGTTGTTACATGTGCAACGTTGTTGTGCATGTTTTTCTATTCATCTAGTATGCTAGATTGTTGCATTCTATTTTCTATTAGACTCAGAAAGTACTTATACTGGAATAAATCATGAATTTGTTCATCTAATCGACGAGGACTAAACAACCCTAACCTATAAAATACTAATCGGAACAGAGGCATTGGGATTCTCCCCCTCGCCATCGCTCACCCGAGCGGAAGGCAGAGCGAAGGCGAATCCATGGGGTCGCCGGTAAAGTCTGGAGTGAGAGTTTGGGCAAGAAACTATTGAGATGGGTTCTGCATGTCCCGAAAGAGTGTATTTCCCTCTCTCCATATATCTTGCCATGGGAGCGCATGAGGCGGTGGGAATTTTCGATCTGGGGACGAGGAGAGACGAACGCTTGCGAGGCGCCTATGATCTGTCCTTTTTCGAGAAAGAAAATAAAGTGTACTGTATTGCTATTGTAGAAGGAACAAAACCCTGATCCGTATTAATTAGGCTAGAACTCAGGAGCATCTTCTATATATATCTATACAGCTTCCGTCGTGTGCGATCAATCTTCTTAGAATTAATTAAGGCCACTGCTACGCGTCATCCGGTTGACGCGAGGCAAATATAAACCGCCTCGCGAGCCGTTGGATGAGGCGTTGCACAGCCACCCGATTTGCGCCAGTAGACGTGGAGAGGAACAGACGCGGCTGCAAAAACTGAACCTTATCTCTGCAGCGCAGCTCCTCCTCCGTTGCTCGTCGCCAACGGCCGTCCTACCGTCTCGTTGCACTGCAGCTTCTGCCGCCGTGCGAGGTCAGCAGGTCATGGCACCCACGCATTGCATTGCAGCTCCACCCCGCCGGCGAGATTCAACACCTCCCCAGTTGCATTGTAGCTCCGCCACCGACGTGCAGCACCACGTCCGTTGCATTACAGCTTCTGCCGCCGGCGAGGTCCGCGTGTCCCAGCACCTCCCCGGTTGCATTGCAGCTCCGCCGCCGACGTGCATAACCATGTCCGTTGCATTACAGCTTCTGTCGCTGACGAGATCCGTGGGTCGCGGCACATCTTGTGTTGCATTGCAGCTCCGTCACCCCGGCGAGATCCGCGGCCGCGCATGACATTGCAGCATCCCTCCGGCAAGCCGTTGACCTGATGAACCCTCCACAACAGCCTCCGATGACAACGCCAATTGTTGCAACCCAACATCAGCGGACTCGGCTGCCGGAGTTGTAGAAGATGCCCGGCGCGCGCCCGACAAGCAGACACTAGCAACCCCACGACCCCCTTGCAGCAATGGTGGAGTTGTAGAAAGCATCACCGGACGCCCCCGCCAAAAACAGCCTTCACTGACAGAACCGGTGGTGTTGGAATGCAGCGGCGCCGTCTCGCCGGCTTCACGCATCCTCCTGGCCGCCCTTGCAGCGTCTGCCATGGCCGCCCGTGGAGCATCAGCGTCTGCCATGTCTTCTTCCTTGCCGGCTTGCAGCGGAGTGGGAGGCAGAAGACATGTCGGCAAGTGGTCGACGCGTGTGGGGGGAGAAATGCTTCCGTGAGGTGCTGAGAGGTAGAGGAGGCTGCGGGGTTGAGATAAGGCAGAGGAGGTAGCGGTGCCTGGGTCCACATCGGGACGCGTGGCGATCGTGCGAGACGGTTCATTTCTCCCAGAAATTCAGTCGGGCAGAAGGAAGAGTTTTCCATTAATTAAGCAGGCCGTGGTGTACTTGTCCGAGTAGTATAGGACTTCTAATCCAATCCGTACGTGGCATATATATAGTAGTATAAAATATACATCTATTGCCTTTTTCCTAGCATATATACGGAAAAAAATTTGTACTGGGACTTAAAATCTTAGAAGGTGCTTGGATACGTTTTAGTCTTATGACTAAAAATATTGGGACTAAAACTTGCTAGCCTCACCCATGCTCCGATCCAAATACTAAAGAGACTAAAATTAAGTTATTGAGCATTTATTATCCTCCAAACCCTCCAATTCAGAACTCGCATGTGTTAAAGGAGAGGAATTAAATGAGGAGAGAAAGGGCTAATACATATTTTAGTAGGTTTCCTACTAGCACAAATACCCGTGCGTTGCAACGGGAGAAAAAAGATAATATCACACGTCTTTTCTCGTTTATTACAACTCGTATTACAGTGATAAGTAGAATTATTTTTTGCCTCCATAAGTAAACTTGCTGAAATGTCTCTTATGTTTCTCTTTCTCCTAATTTTTTGCACAAAGCTCTTTCATGAATCTGCACATTCCTGGTAGCTAGCACACTGTTTATAATAGGTTTTGTGGGAAGTAGTACCGCCGTGCCCCGTGCATGGAGCTCTTTGGTGCAGCTGATATGGTTGCACACCTAGAAAGAACACAATGAAATAATATTCAAGGGATATTGCTCGACGCCAGCTCAGGTGCTTCACACTAAGGGAAGACCTTGGGCTTGGACATGTCATGCACTGTTCCAGAATCTTCATCATGCTAATGCTACAACGGCCAATAGAACCTGACTGAGGAAGCCTCGTTTTCCTTCTCAGTCCTCTGGTGATGTTTGATGGTAAAATTATACGTTGGTCAATATCCGACATATGAATGTCCTCTATTTTAACACGATGGCTCACCATGTTGCCAATTATCTTTCTTCTCACTCTCGTTGATGATGGATGCAATATCCACGTGATCGCAATTCATTCAACGTGGTAAAAAATGGGCTTGTCACTGTACGACACACTTGTCATTGTCTCGCGCAAGGGAATGTTTTGAACTTTGAAAACAAATCTCATCGACCATGGACTACTCGCCAACCCCAAGACATATAAAGAATTTCCAAAATTAATCAAATCCTAGATATAAAATACATCTGAATAGGAAGAGTTTTTTGAATCGACAAACATTATTTTTAAATTTAGACATTTTTTTAAATTCACAAACATTTGTTTTTTAGACAAACATTTATTGAAATGCATGAATAGTTTTTGATTTCATGATGACTCAGATTCACAAATATGTTTTGAATACACGATCATTTTATCAAGATCATGAACTTGATTTTATTTAACGACATTTCTTTCCAAATTATTTTTATAATTTGCAAATATTTTTGTAAAATTAGTAACATTTTTTGAAACCACGAAAATTTTATGATTTCCTGAACTTTTTTGAATTCACACACATTTTATAATTTCTCAAACAGCTTTTTCAAACTCGCAACTTTTTAATACTTGAAAATCTCAAATTGATTTAAAGAAGGAGAAAACAAAAACAGAAGTGAGAAAAGAGAAGACCAGAAAAAAGAAAAAAAAAACAGGGCATTAAGTCCGCTGGCTGGCCCATGTAGGCCTAAAGTAGGTGGGAATAAGTCATGAGAAAAAGGTGGAGGAAAATATTGGTAGAAGCTGGGGTTCGAACCCTGGTCTACAAACTCTGGAAACGACGGCGACTTTGAAAAGAGAAATCGAATCGTTTTCTTCACTTACGGGTGGCATAGCGGGTAATTTCTAGCAACTTCGGGGGGCGATTTTTGTGACGTACGGGCAGAAGCAATATCTGCTTTATTATTATTATTATTATTATTATTATTATTATTATTATTATTATTATTATTATTATATTATTAGTAGGTATAGATATGACTAAAAAAATTTAGTCTCAAGACTAGTCCTAGCCTCTCTTTAGTCAGGGGTGCTTGGAACTTTAGCCTCTAAAAGAGACTATTTTTAGTCTGACTAAAAATAGTCCTTTGGATTCAAGCACCCTCTTAGCAACTAGTCTTCACAATGCATAGGTGCTTAGCTTTGGTAGCTAAGCTTCCCTCATGGAATTGTTTAATAATTAAACTCCCTCATGTATTGGTTGGTAGTCTTTTTACATAGGTTCACGTGCTTAGCACCGTTTCTTTCTAGGGTCACCATAATGCTCTCTCTCCTCTTTAATTGCTTTGCCACATCATTTTTTTTTGCCAATGTGACGTCCTTAGCACCTATACACCTTGGAGCACTGGGAAGGGCCTAAGCATTATGGCACCGACAAGGGGCTAGTGGAGGCATCCGCTCCTCCAGCCTACCAAAACCCGAACGATCTTACGTTCTTCTGTGCCGCGTCCAATTGCTGTTGGGGGCTTGCTGACCGCTGTTTTTTTCCTGAAACTAGTTCCGCCAAAGGGCATGCAGCATGTGCTCCTGATCAAAACACAAACAATAACGATGATGATGATGATGGGAAGGAGGAGGAGGAGGAGTGGGAGGGGGAGGAATACAATGCATGCTCACAAGACAATCAAGATGAGTGTGAAGCTGCTTCAACCTCTCAGGTGGTACCACCTACGAAGCAGAATTATGCGAGGTTTTATCGGAAGCAGCTACGGAAGGTCGTCTTTGAGGGCCATAGACGGGCGCAACGCCCACAAGTCATGAGACATGTGGAAGTGGAGTTTCCAATGGTCGTCGCCAACACCTGCACCGCCGTCGATGTGTTGTGGCAGGACGGCACACGGCAGCATGGCAGACCTTCAGCAACCCTTGTTCCCTTTGGGATTGTGAATGAGCAAGAGTTCTTCCCAGGGCAACATGTTGTCGCCGACGTCATTCTTAACAATGATGTCGTTGACGCTACAGGAGACCATGTTGGTGGCACAACAACTACTAGTTTCAACAACGACATTGCTGCTGCTGGCATTGGACCAACGAAGCTTGTGAGCATCATCAAGAGCCTGCAATACGACCAGACGGTTTGTGTGTCATGGTTAAAGACGCCAAGGCACCCTAATGAGGCTAGGGAGGTCGGGTGCCACGATACCGTCAGTGCTTACGACCTAAAAGTGGACTCTAACCACTCTGCTTACTACGGTGATATTGTCATTCGTCTCCTACCTCCAGGATCAACAGATGACGGTGAAAGCACACCACTGTTATAGGGAAACAAGAAGATAAATGCTATTCCCGCTGATCTTTCATGGGTGGGGCGGGTATTGAACTTCCTAATGGGCACGTCCAAGTCAAATGGGGTGATGGTAGCATGTCAACGGTACGTGGATAGTTTCTAATACCTTTCCTTTCATCTACAACTACTGCGTATGTTACAATTCTCTACTCAACTCATTAGCCATTCTTGATTTGTTTGGGCGTGCTGTAGGTATTGCCCCATGAGATCGCTGTCGTCAAGGACGAGCACTGCATGGAGCTATGGAATGAAATGGACGACTGGGTAGAGGACGATGGCATCAATGGCGACTTGCTAGAGGACGATGGCATCGATGATGCACCTGAAGAACCAGCTGCAGCCAGCACGGTATATATCTAATCTTTTTAAAGTTATCCACTTTGACAAACAATGAAGTATGAGGACTTTGTTGTAAAAGAAAAAAAGAGGTATGGGGACTACTTCGGATTCTCGTGACGGCCCCAAAAGTACTACTTATACTGTGATAAATAATTACATGGATAGATTCAGCTCAACTGATGTGGCTATAAGTACATGTTATCTGATTTTAGGACATTGATCTTCAGGATCAAGACAACGATGTCGAAGGCGTCAACCCGGCAGTATCGAGTACAAGCCTTTTAGGGTTTTCATTCCGGTCTTTGCTCCAATTGACCGGCAACATGGTGGCTCGAGGTAAAGGATACCTGATGAACTGGCAGCCCTCGTCGGCGTCGTTACCAAGCTCAGAGTTGCCAGTGCCCACGAATGATGATAGCATCGGTGGTGCTGCAATGGTAATTAGCGATGCAGATGTGACCAGCCACGGTTATGACAAGGAGAGGACGAAGGCTGCAGATGCAGATGCTACCTGTTGCTGCGACGAATCATTCTTCTTTCCATGTTTCGATGTACTGCAGATCAGCCCTTTGGATCACCACTACCTTGACTCTACGGACCAGGTAATTATATTTCTTTAGAAGATGATGATGACGAACGGTAGGTAATTAGGGTTAGACTAAATAAAGTTTATTTGCACAATATGGTTTGCCCATCGTTGGAATCTCTTTGCTGCTTAATAATGAAATTTGCTTTTTACGCAAAATAAAATTGAATCCCTTTGGCTTAAAATATCTACATGACCACACAACATATTGCAAGTTATAATAAGTCAAATTTTACTAAATGTAGAACTTCAATCAATCTTCTCTTTTTCAAGGAAATGCACGGCGCTAGTCGAGGGAAGAGTTGGGCCAAAACGGTGCAAAAGGAATAGAAAATTCTGGAGAAAGACTTACCAGGTATGCTGGTGCACATGAAAATACATGGTCCATGCATGGTTAGAAATGAATAGACAACTTTAATGTGCAGAAACCATCTACGTGCGAGCGTTCGAGGACCGCATGGATCTGCTTCGGATGGTGATGGTGGGAGCAAGCGGGACGCCATACGATCACGGGCCCTTCTTCTTCGATCTGCAGCTACCTCCGTCGTACCCCGATGCTCCACCACAAGTGTACTACCACTCCTACGGCCTACGCCTCAATCCCAACCTCTACGAGTCTGGTACAGTGTGCCTCAGCCTGCTAAACACATTCGGTGGCGAGGGCACCGAGGTCTGGTCGTCAACAACGTCAAGCCTCCTCCAAGTCGTTGTCTCCATCCAGGGTCTCGTCCTCAATGACCAACCATACTACAACGAAGCCGGCTATGAGACACTGGCCGACAAACCGGAGGGCCACCGCAATGCACTGCCCTACAATGAGAATGCTTACCTACTAACCCCGCGGACCATGCAACACCTTTTACGTCGGCCACCTCGGGGATTTGAGGAATTCATCAAGGAACACTTCCGCCGCCAGGGAAAATTATTGCTTAGGACATGCAATGTGTGGCTTCAGGGAAATGTTGTCGACGATGCCCATGCCACTGAAGCGACTAGGAAGCAACCATGCTCGAATGGGTTAAGGCTTGCACTCACAAACGTGATGCCAAACCTCGTGGCAGCCTTCACCGAGATCGGCGCCAAGGGGTGTGAAGAGTTCCAGTAGCTGCAAATCAAGTTGCCATGTGCTCTCAGCACCACTCCACTAGACAGAGTGTTTGATGGTGGGAGCTTTGCTGCAAATGGGGGCGGGTTAGTTCAAAGAGGGGTCCGTGGATATAGGATTTTTGGTGATGGTGGTGGTCTTGTAATCATTCACATTTTTGTTCTACAACAATTATGTACTCCTTTTTGCTTTATTTTCTCGATTAAAAAGGAGTTCAACAAGAGAGGTATCATTGTGGACTGCATCATTTATCGATCAACATATATAAAGGCTCGGTGTATATTTTTCATTGTGATGCATTAATACAATGTTTATCTATTAACATATTTTGTGTTATATATCGCCAAGCGTGGTCATGCTTTAAGAACGTGCAAGATCTGTTTTTGGATCCAGCTCAATTCAGCTAGCAATAATAGACGGAGATGCCTAGAGGTTAGAGAGCAGGTTAAGCATGCACTTCGAGATATAGGAGTTACTGCAAAAGAAATGAGGTTTAACTGAATCATTAGAGTTGTTTGAAGCTAATTCTTAGATGAAGAATAATAAAGCACCGGGGGCGGATAGATTTCCAGCAGAGTTTTATAAAAGGTGCTGGCATATCATCAAAGGGGATTTGCTCCCAATGTTCCAGGATTTATTCGCTGGTCAGCTTCAAGTGTTTCACCTGAATTTTGGAACCATTACTTTGCTCACTGAGAAAACAGAGGCGGTACGAATTGAGCAGTTCAGACCCATCTATCTTCTGAATCTAAGTTTCAAAATTTTCATCAAGGTTGGGACAAATAGACTCACACAGATTGCGCATTCTGTGGTGCAGCCGTCCCAAATTGCTTTCATGCCGGATAGAAACATCCTTAAAGGGGTGGTGGTCTTGCATGAAACGCTCCATGAAATCCATACGAAAAAACTAGATGGGGTAGTTTTCAAAGTGGATTTCGAAAAAGCGTACGACAAAGTCAAATGGCCATTCCTCCAATAAGCGTTGAGGATGAAGGGTTTTGATCAAGCCTGGAGACAACAGGTAGAATCTTTCACGCAAAAAGGAAGTGTTGGAATTAAAGTGAATGATGATATAGGTGGATATTTCCAAACACTTAAGGGCTTGAGACAAGGAGATCCAATGTCACCTATTCTGTTCAACATTGTAGTTGACATGTTGACGATTCTAATAGGGAGGGCTAAGGATGCTGGCCAAGTAGGTAGTTTGGTACCTCATCTAATTGATGGAAGTGTATCTGTCCTACAGTACGCAGAAGATACTATCATCTTTATGGAGCATGACTTGGCGAAAGCGAGAAACATGAAGCTGGTGTTATGCTTATTTGAACAATTGATCGGACTAAAAATTAATTTCACAAGAGCGAATTGTTCTGTTTTGGAAGAGCCAATGAGGAACAAGAGGTGTATAATCAATTGTTCGGTTGTGAAATGGGGGCTTTACCTTTCACGTATTTAGGTATACCCATTCATCATTGTAAGCTAACAAATAGCGAATGGAAGTGCATTGAGGATCGGTTTGAGAATAAATTGGGATGCTGGAAGGGCAAACTGATGTTGTATGGAGGCCGTCTAATTCTTATTAATTCGGTTCTCACAAGTATGCCCGTGTTTCTCTTGTCTTTTTTCGAGGTTCCAGTGGGAGTTCGAAAAAGACTTGATTTCTATCGATCCCGTTTTTTCTGGCAAAGTGATGAGCTGAAGAGGAAGTATAGACTAGCTAAATGGGACATTATTTGCCGACCGAAGGACCAAGGGGGTCTAGGTATCGAAAATCTTGAGGTGAAGAACAAATGTCTCCTTAGCAAATGGTTGTATAAGCTTTCTCGAGAGACCGAGGCCACATGGGCACAGATTCTGCGTAATAAGTACCTTCAATCCAAAACTCTATCCCAGGTGACAGTGAGGCCGATGGATTCGCCTGTCTGGAAAGGACTCATGAGAGTTAAATCAGTCTTTTTTAAACAGACCAAGGTTGTTGTCGGTAACGGTACTTCTACGAGATTCTGGGAGGATAGCTGGCTAGGGGACTCACCTCTCGCGCTTCAGTATCCTTCTCTCTATAGTATTGTTCAACGGAGAGATGCAACCGCTGAGTCAGTATGTCAGTCCACGCCTCTAAATATCAGCTTCAGGAGAGTGTTAGCCGGTAACCGTTGGGAAGTTTGTCTCCATCTTGTGGGAAGATTGATGGAAGTTCAACTCTCTCAACATCCGGATCCGTTGTGTTGGAAGCTTACTAGGAATGGAGAATTTACGGTTAAATCCATGTATCTGGATGTTATTAATTCTAGTGTTGTTCCTACTTCGAAACATGTTTGGCATGTCAAAGTTCCCTTGAGAGTTAAAGTGTTTATGTGGTTTGTACACAAACAAGTCATTTTAACTAAGGATAACTTGATTAAACGCAACTGGACTGGTTCCTCTAGATGTAGCTTTTGCGACAGGGATGAAACAATCAGATACCTCTTTCTCGAGTGTCCTTTGGCAAAGATTCTTTGGCAATCAGTGAACATAGCCTTCAATATTACTCCTCCGAATAATATTAACACATTATTTGGGACGTGGTTGGATGGGATTGAGCCCCAAACAGCGAGACACATTCGTGTAGGAGTATGTGCTTTATTATGGGCTATCTGGAATTATAGAAATGATTTGGTCTTTAATAGAACAACAAATACTCATTTTTTGCAGGTTTTCTTCTGAGCCACTGCGTTGATCCGTATGTGGTCGTTACTCACTCCGACGGGAGACGGTAGCATGGGATATTTTCAGCCGGTTTGGATGGCGGTCATGTAATAGGATAGGCAATTAGTTTTCCTATCTCTTTTGCTAGCCGGTTGTGGCTTCTATTTTTGTTCCTTAGCTCTTTGTGAGCACCTTTTGTTCGAGACTTTAAGATATTTGTCGAACCTTTTTGCTTGCTAATAAAGGTGGCCGTATGCATCACTCTGATGCAGAGGCCGGGGATGTCCCCCTTTTCTAAAAAAAAACTGAATCATTAGAAATAAAACACTCTTTGGTGTAAAGCTACAAATTAAGATGGTTATGTTCTTCAAGTAGATCATCACCATTTGTTTTGGCGTTTCAGAATTCAATCTGCTACTTGCATCATAATTGCACCGGTGTAAAGTTGATCTTGCTCGAATATTAAAGTTGATCTTGCTACTACTATTGTTTTCTTGAGATGAAGTAATCTGGCTAAACCAAATCTGTAGAGAAGATAGGAGGCAATGTTTATTCCTTGTTTACCTCAAATCTTGTAGAGGGCTGCTGAGTCCTGCGAGATTCTCGGCCATGATACCCTCATCTACAGTCATGGCACACTACAAGCAACATTAGAAAGAATCACCATCACACTAAATTGAAGAACAGGAAAAGCAGCCAACTGACAGCAAACTAGTTCATAGACCAAGCGGGAGGGGGTAGACCTTTTGCAATACAAAGGAAATCAAAGGCAAACGTTTGGGTATGTACATCATCAACCAATATATTACATATAGTAAGTAGGCAGTTGTCTGTTCAAATGCAAAGTATCTTAACTAAAACCATGGCACTTATTTTGGAACGGAGGGAGTACCTACGTATAAATATATATAATCTTTCGCTGAGACATGGCTTAAAACTGGTTCTCCATGCAAGTAGACATAAACAGTAGTGTGAAACACATCGTCTTACTACCAGACACACCTAACGTCAAAAGGAAAACCCCTAAAAAAGGTGGCATAAAAAAAGAAGATACATAGCAACAAGGGGAAATGAAAAATCAAACAGACCTTAAACACAGGAGTTGTAAGACATAACAAAAAAACAGATCAAACTACCATCAGGTCCATAAATTACAGATACTTGATTCTACCCCATAGTAAGAGAGTTGCAGATGGAACTACATCAGTACATAACCTACTGATACTAACATGGAACATAAGGTATGTACAAATTGCTAGCAGCATGGAAGTGGGGAGCGCATGACCAACAAAAGAAGCACACGCATGATACAGTCTTGGTGAGGAGGTAACATAATTTACAGGACAATAGCTAAGGCCATATGGATAACACGCATCGATAGAACCAGAAGAGCAGGGGACGTAGGTCGCATTGTCTTGCGAAGAGCACTTGCAGCTCATGGCACAACAACAAAAGCAAACACGTGGATCACACAGAGATATCACATAGCACAAAAAAAAAACACCAGGTCGCTACAAAAATATGAGCTCAATTAGGTTGGTCTCTGGATTTGGTGTGACATAACCAGAGTGAGAGTGTGAAGGAAGAATGTACCTCTAGTCATAAGGATGTGGAGCCAGTTAGATCAGGGTTTGCTCTTCTTGGATTCTGCACCAAGCAGAGCTTTCTGTGATGGTGTTCGTCGTCTAGAGAAGATTGTACAAAGTCTATTCAGAAACTGGCAAAGAAACACACTGTGGTCTACAGCATCGATGTACGGCGTGTTCAACTAAGAGAGAAACCAAAACTCTACCTCTTATCTGTTCTTGTTTTGTCAGGTGGTTCAAGCATTTGTGCAGCATCCTGAGGCGAAGACACGGTAAGAAGATTGAGCAATACCTAGGTAGAATCAGGCGGAGCATGATCTTCCTGGAACAGTTTCTTTTTGACAGAAAGATCTTGAAGCTCTTTGTTTTGACTGTGGAAGAGAAAAGGCATATTAACTGTAGGGACATAAGTGGTGGAGCCAACGCAGAGCGTAAAGAAGCTACTAGGCCGACCTATGTGTACTTGGGATATACCTAGGTTCTGGAGGTTTCACCACAGATGGAGACGTTGGAGGGACATGCACCGAAGTGCAAACGAGAAAAAAAAATCATTTCTTGCATCGAGTAGCATATTGGATCATAATTAACCCGAAAATTGCAAAGAGTGGACGAGCGCGCGCTCCTGGCATCGCGCGTGCACTCTTGTTAGGTAGAATTTTAATACATAAACTTGCACTGGATGTACACATATATACATAAACTTGAAATTGACATAAATCGATCCTACAACTTGTGTTTCAGATACTTTTGAGTACATTTATGTTATTGTCGTTAACTCTCCATCAATACTTTTTGCATATGAGCCGTTATGGTTCACACCTTATCACTTGGACAAAAGTTGTTATGTGAAAACATCTGCATATGAGCATCTTCTAAAAAATGGGCTCACGGAATTTTCCATAACCGATCGACCAGGAAAAATGGTGATGAGAGAAGCACTCACACAGTAAACCCGTGCAACACACATTTTAGATTGAAGACAATTTTGCAGATTAAATATATATAGTATTACATAACATTAACCAGAAATAGCATGTGGTGCAGTGGCTACTGCCGGACACGTGCGACACTCTTGAGTTCGAATCCAAAATAAAATATCACTTCAATTTTTTCAATCTAATGAAAAATACCAAAATCAAGAAGAAAAAAACACTTGTTCAAACCTTGATGCAGCGTTTTGGTTCCAAATCAATTATTCTTCTAAAGAGTATAAGTAACGTCTTTCTCCACTATTGACAGAAACTGCCAGGTGGTGCAGCGATATACCACCTGGCAGTACCACTTGGCAGTCTCTGTCGATAGTGGAGAAAGACGTTACTTATACTCTTTAGAAGAATAATTGATTTGGAACCAAAATGCTGCATCAAGGTTTGAACAAGTGTTTTTTTCTTCTTGATTTTGGTATTTTTCATTAGATTGAAAAAAATGCAGTGATATTTTATTTTGGATTCGAACTCAAGAGTGTCGCACGTGTCCGGCAGTAGCCATTGCACCACATGCTATTTCTGGTTAATGTTATGTAATACTATATATATTTAATCCGGAAAATTGTCTTCAATCTAAAATGTGTGTTGCACGGGTTTACTGTGTGAGTGCTTCTCTCATCACCATTTTTCCTGGTCGGTCGGTTGTGGAAAATTCCGTGAGCCCATTTTTTAGAAGATGCTCATATGCAGATGTTTTCACATAACAACTTTTGTCCAAGTAATAGGGTGTGAACCATAACGGCTCATATGCAAAAAGTATTGATGGAGAGTTAACGACAATAACATAAATGTACACAAAAGTATCTGAAACACAAGTTGTAGGATCGATTTATGTCAATTTCAAGTTTATGTATATATGTGTACATCCAGTGCAAGTTTATGTATTAAAATTCTACCTAACAAGAGTGGCGTTTTGGCACATGGGAGCATATGCTCCTGGATTTTAAATTGTGTTTAAACATATTTTGAAATGTAACAAAATTCTGACAAAATGATTCTCGCGTACATCTTGACATTCTAAGTGCATACAAACTCGTTTCGTAGAAAACCGACAATTTTTGTGTCACATGCAAAAAAAGACAAAATTTAGTGTTAATAAAAGGATTTTCAGGAGACTTTTTTTTGTCTTTTTTACGCAAGGCGTATAAAATGTCGGTTTTTCACTAAACTTGGCGTGCGCACATACAATGTTGAGAGTTGCGTGTCAAATTTGTGTTCGGAATTTTTTGACATTTTGAAATATATTTTTTGATGGCAGGAGCATATACTCCCATGTGCCAAAGGGAATTTCTATATAACTAACTCCTTATTGAACAGCAGGTGAAAACAACAACGTAAAAAGGTGTAAGGGTTGTTTGGTTCCTTGCCACACTTTGCACACCTCACCTTAGACAAGTTTGACCAAATTAGGTGGGTGTTTGGTTCTAGCCACACCTAAGACAATTCTTTTATGAGTAGTAAGCCCTCCATGTCATAGACATAAAAGGTGTGGCAACATTCCCTAAGGCAAGCCAAAATGTAGCTATGAATTTGAGCAACTTAAGTAAGGCAAGTGTGCCAAAAATAATATGGCAATATGTGGCAAAAATAGTCACAATCAAAACAGGCCAGTAATGTTTCTAGTTATTCTGCGCGGATATGTTTTTCTTGAAAATATGTTGGCGAAGACTGATATCCATGCAACGGTGAGGGAGTATGCATTCTTATGCGACGCATGGTCAGCCACAAGTACGTGGTTTGTAACCATGAAAAATAGGGCACGATATTTTGGCAACATGTGCATTATTGGTTTCATGAGTACAAGCATTACACGTCCTATAATTTAGATGTGATCCATGATTGCGATGAGAAGTCGTTGCTACATCGGTGGTACACTATTTTGAAATTCCTCATGAAGTTTTCCAACACGATTAATCTATGCAAAAACAAGAAAACATGCCAGGTAGAACCCAATTTGTTGCTGTATCCTGATTGATCAATGCCATTATCCTGGTGTCTATTGGGTCCTGCCAGCTTAGTAATCTGTACTTGTGTGAACCCTGTCAACCCATGATGCTTGTATGCAAGCATCAAAGTGGATCTGAATTTAGGTACTACTGCTTTGTATCGTGCCTGGTCACTTGCATTTGGCTTGACTAATAAAGTGTACTGTGTTTGAGTGATACCCTTGGTTAGAGCATCTCTAGCAGACCCCGCATAAGTGGTCAGACCCGTAAAAAATTTGCGTTTTACAGTTTTGGGCGAAAAAAGTGTCCAGAACAGAAACCGTAAAAGTAGTCCAACCCGTAAAATTTTTAGGGTTAATTATCCTTTTGCCCTCAGTGGTGTCCATCTGCTCAGTTTTGCCCTCAGATGCAAATTGTGCTCAGTTTTGCCCCTAGTCCGTGCGCACCGACTCGTTCTGTGAACTTTGGCGTCTCCGTCAGGTCAACGTTTTGACTCGGCCCTTATAGGTGGGACCAGGCGGCAGAGGCGGCCAATTTTATTCAGACCGTTGCACGCATGGCTTGCGGGACCCAGCAGAGAGCCGTTGAGCATAGAGCCATTGTGGGTGTGCTATATAAGCGGGCAACAGCAGCGGTGACCACGGCGACAGAGAGCACAGCGCTGACCACGGCGAGAGAGAGAGAGCACGACGGCGGTGGGAAGCTAGCTGTGGAGGGCGCGGCGGCGTTGAGATCCCGTTCGGCTCCGAGCTCCATGTCTTCCGCAAGCTCCCGCGCAACCTCGCGGATGCAGAGCCGGGCGCGTGTGGAGATGCCTGTCTTCGTCTGTCCGTGGTGCCGGGCGAGCGTTGATCGGAGGGTTTCTCACACATCGAGGAACCATAATCGTGCGTTCTACGTGTGCAGCGAGAATGGGGTAAGAATCGGGGCAATTGCACCTTTTTCGTGGTCGGGATCTTTGAGCAATGGGTTGATCTGTTCCGTGTTCATGCAGGTGACATGCTTCTTTCTTTGGGTCGATGCTCTGGCCAATACTCTGATAAATGAACTCCAAGAAGAGCATGAAGAATGGTTGCGCATGCTGCCCCAAACCGCAGTGGCCGCAGCACGAGCTCCGGAAGAAGAAATGGAGGGCGAAGCACGCACTGAGAGAGAGAGAGCTAGCTGTTGAGTTTAGGATGTTGAAGAAGAAGGTTAGGAAGCTTGAAGATCAAGCACTACCAATACCCATTTGCAAATACTTTTGGGCATTTGTAGGTATGGTAATCGCATTTGTTGTAATGTTGAAAATGTATGAAAAGGCATGAATTATGGAGGAATTTGTAATCTTGAAATTGTATGAGAAATTCACCTAGTTTAAATGTTGGTCAAAGTTGTTTAAATGTTGAAAAAAAAAGAAGTGACCAACATTTAAATATGTTGAAAAAAAGGAGAAGAAATGAGGAATTGAGAAACTTTTGATCAATGAAATGCAGCTAATGAATTATTCCAGAGCCAAACAATTAAGGTTAGCAATTTAAGTAATCCAATTCAAATACACCGTGATTTAAATCAAAGACTAAAATGTCATGGAAAATGTGCCTCGGCTCTGGTAGAGGTTTACACCTAGTGCCAAAATAAATGAACATTTTTTAAAATATGAAGGGTGGAAAATGCACAAAAAATTTGGTGCGGCTGGGGATTCGAACAAGACCGCGTGGGTTTGTGGTGTTTAGGGCTGCGCTGGTAACCGCTAGGACAAATGGCAAGAGTTTGACATGGGTAGGGAAGGAATGTATACATAGTGAGACTGTGAAATTTGTCAAAAAATAATAGTGAGACCGTGAATGTTTGCACACACGTGAGAGTGGTTTTCCTTTGTTTTGCACTGAAATTTTGGAGGGTTGGAAGGTTAAAAACGTATGTTTGCACTGCCACGTGGTTTTGGTTAGAGTGGCACTTGGTTTAGTGTTAGAGTGGCACTTGGTTTAGGATTTAAACGGAATAAATTTGCATGTTAGTTCATGACTTATTTTTTTTTGAATGAAACGGAGGGCTTCTCACCCCCTCCGATTTTCATTAATGAAAACCACAAATTCTCGAGCTTCATGACTTGGTTTAGGGAAGAAATTATATGCTTGGGCACGAACATTTTTTAACACACATAATAAACCCTAATAAATAAGTTAGATAAGATGCAACACAAGTACCATTACAATAATAAGTTCATGGACAGTCCACGGACACATGACGAAACATGACATGACACGACACGGCATAGAAAAGAAACAAATAAAAAACAAAACAATGTTCATCTTGACCTCCTCCTTCCACTTTGGCCGCGCGCGCCCCTTCAACACCGTCTTCATCTTCACACCTCCTCCTCGTCGTCGTAGGGAAGGGAGTGCATCCCAGCTGGAGTGGGGAAGATGTTCTCGTAGTTGGTGTAGATGTTGTAGACGGTGAAGAAGATGGCCTCGCAGCCGCACCAAAAGACTTGGCCGAGGAGCTCACGCGCGTCAAACGGGTTGGTGAAGGTGACCGTGAGCAGTAGGAGGATGCCGCCGCGGTCACGAACCTCGTTGAGGGTGAACATCCTCGGCGAGCCCCGTGGGAGGTGGGCATAGCCGGCTCTGAGGAAGGCGCGGGTGAGTTCGACGAAACCCCTGCACCTTGAAATAGCCCACACACGGAGCTCCCTCTCCACTAGCACGCCCGGTGGGTGGCGCAGCTCTGGCACGACAGGCGGACGGCTGAAGGTCGGCCCGTTGAACTACATGGTCTCGCTTGGGGAGGGCTCGGTCGATTGGGTGTTTGAAGTTGGAGAGAATGGATCGGATCAGGCTTATGGGTGGGAGAGGAAGATAGGCACCCCATTTATAGGCCTGTGGGTGGGAGAGGAAGAGAGAAAGGATGAGAATGGTGCGTGTGTGAATCCGAACGCGTGTGTGTATCCATTACGCTTTGCACTCTTAAATTATTGCACAAAAACGATGCATGGGGTGCGTGCGTGCATTTGAATCACTGCATAGCTCTTTGACCAGACGGTGCATCTGACTCACTGAACCACCTAGCTGGCCTTGCTAGCCTAGCGCGCCTAGCGCGCGTCGCTCGCCTCGCTCGCATGCATGCACGTCGCAGCCTGTGCACGTCGCAGCCTCCCGCGCATGCAAACCCACGTCGCAGCCTATGCACATCGCCGCCTCCCATGCATGCATGCAAGGCCTGGAAAGGCTGAGACGGGCTATTTACTGTGGTCTCAGGCCCAGACAACGAGACGGTCCAACGGTCCATCCAGTGCGCCCGATATTTGTTTAAAAAAAAGAATCTCCCAGCCAATCAGATTGCATCTCGCGGATCGCCCCCCTCCTCCCCGCAGATTCCTTCTAGAAGGGTTAGATCGACGGCCCTTGTTCAGCGCTAGGGTTAGATGAACGGTCCTGGTTCAGCGCTAGGGTTAGCGGGGTTTGGGAGGGTGTCGGTGTCAAAACCGGCGGATCTCGGGTAGGGGGTCCCGAACTGTGCGTCTAGGTGGATGGTAACAGGAGACAAGGGACACGATGTTTTTACCCAGGTTCAGGACCTCTCGATGGAGGTAAAACCCTACTCCTGCTTGATTAATATTGATGATATGGGTAGTACAAGAGTAGATCTACCACGAGATCAGAGAGGCTAAACCCTAGAAGCTAGCCTATGGTATGATTGTTGTTCCTCCTACGGACTAAAACCCTCCGGTTTACATAGACACCGGAGAGGGCTAGGGTTACACAGAGTCGGTTACAATGGGAGGAGATCTACATATCCATATCGCCAAGCTTGCCTTCCACGCCAAGGGAAGTCCGATCCGGACATGGGACGAAGTCTTCAATCTTATATCTTCATAGTCCAGGAGTCCGGCCAAAGGTTATAATCCGGCTATGCAGACACCCCCAAATCCAGGACTCCCTCAGTAGCCCCTGAACCAGGCTTCAATGACGACGAGTCCGGCGCGCAGATTGTCTTCGGCATTGCAAGGCGGGTTCCTCCTCCGAATACTTCATAGAAGATTTTGAACACAAGGGTAGTGTCCGGCTCTGCAAAATAAGTTCCACATACCACCGTAGAGAGAATAATATTTACACAAATCCAATCTGCTGACGTATTCCGCAGCGTGACATCACACCACAGCCAAGCCTTTATTCGAATCGTCTTTACTGTCCCACCTCAGCGCACTTAGCGAGGCGGTTTGCTTGGCACGTCTTGTCGAAGCAGAGATCGTGTCCCCTTATTCCGGGATTCTCATCAATACGGGCGTGGGTAACCCAATCGTGTTCGTTGGTATGTCTCCCCCATCGAAGGCGAGTCCCAAACGGTTACGGGGAGGGCTCTTGGTATTCAACCTCTTTATAAAGAGACCAAGGCTCGACTCCTTTCTTTCAATCTTAATCGAATCCGCCTCTCACCTCGAGTTCCAACACCCAAAGCTCCAGATTCAGGCGCTTCGGACCTTCGATGATGTCCGGTTCCGACCTTCAAGGCTGGTGGATGCCTTCCTCCGTTGCGGAAGAAGACATGCTAAAGCTAAGAGATGCCAAGTATCTGACCGGCGAAATCTCGCATAGGCTGCCTGCTCAAGGGCAGGTTATTCCCACTCCCAAGCCTGGTGAGAGCGTGGTGTTCGCATCTCACTTCCTTCTCGGGCTTGGTTTCCCGATGGACCCCTTCGTGAGGGGGCTCATGTTTTATTATGGGTTGGAATTTCACGACTTGGCTCCGGAGTCCATCCTCCACATCTCATCGTTTATTGACATGTGCGAAGCCTTCCTCCGTATTACTCCTCACTTCGGATTTTGGCTTAAGACCTTCAAAGTAGAGCCGAAGATGATCGAGGGGCAGCACGCGGAGTGCGGAGGTGCTGTTATAAGCAAGAATGCTGACGCTCCATGGCCCGAGGGCTCTTTTCAAGAGGAGTTCAGCTTATGGCAACGAGAGTGGTTTTATATCACAACTCCCAGGGGCACCAAGTGGGTGGCGCCACCTGCCTTTCGCTCGGGTCCCCCACCACAGCTAGTGTCATGGGTCAATAAAGGGTTTGACTGGGGGGCCGTCCAAGGACGTGCCCTTGTTGCAGGGCCGCATTCGAGATCTCCTAGAACGAGACATCAATCTCGTCGTAGTGACGTAGGTCATGTTGATTCGCCGCACCCTGCCCTGCAAACGTCGCCCTCGGCCTGTGGGAGTTTAATCCGGAGGGACCATGAGCTCTCCAACATTTTACGGGCGCGATGCCCATGGAGATGTACCAATTGTTCTTCGGATCACAAGCAATGTGTCCGGACTCGACCGAGGACGCAGGTCTGAGCTGCAATCGCCCGGATACTCAAGTAAGTAGCCCTGTACCAGGACACGCTATCCATATATTTATCATAAAATTGCCCTTAAAAGTGATGTACCTTAAACAGGAGTGGATAGAGAAAGCAAAGCTAATCAGGTGTCCGGCCCCCCTCCCCTAGACCACGCCGGATCCCGTGTTAACCAGGATGCTGGAGGTTGCGCCTTTGGAAAAAGGCGAAGGAGGGAACAAGGAAGCTACCGCCTCCCCGAAGGAGGCTGTCGGGAAAGGAGGAATCGAGAATTCCTCTATCCAGGGGAAGAAGAGGACCACCTCTAAAGACCCGGAGACCATGGTCTCAAAGCGGGGGAAGAAATCTTCGTCAGAGGGTCCTATGCCGGGGGATGCCTCGGCCGCACTGTGCCCCCAAGGGGATCAGCCCTCCACCGAGCCGTAAGTATAGAGGGGAGTTTTAGAATGAGAGACATCCCTGTTCTATTTCTGAGGAAGATAACCGAAATTTTACCTTGTAGTTCGGATCTCAGCCCTTCTCAGCAGAGTTCATCTTCAGGGGATCTTCGTCCGGAGATGATGGAGGGTGGAACGCCTCCCCTGCCGTATCGCCTTGCGAGGCGGGCGACCCTGAGGTGTCGTCGCGGAGGGTTTCTCCGAATCCGGCAGGGCCGGAGGGCAGTCGTATGGCCCCTCAAAGCCCTCCGTGTCCGACCTTCGAAAAAGGCCATCGGACGAGTCCGACACCGTCTGGTGCATGGTCGGAGGAGCTGAAGGATCTGCTCGGGCGAGCGTCTATCTCAGAAGAACACCGTGCGTTGATGGGTACGGTGATTGAAAGGATTTCATCCGCGGAGAGCGGGTTGTACGAGGCCGTCAGAAGTTTACTGACAGGTTTTGAGATACGTGAAATGATGTACCTTTTGACAGTTCTGCATATATAAGATGCGCCCTGTGTAGATAGTAGCCCCTGAGACTCGGTGCGTTGTCAAAAATGACGGCACGCCGAGGATCATAATCCCAGGTATAATATGTCGCCCTTCGTATGTAGGTGGCAAAGTGTTCGGTGGCTAGCCGGACTGATGAATTTGCCGAACTAAAGCGGCAACTTGACGTGGCAGATGCCGACATCGAGCTTGTCAACAAGCGGCTTGACGAGGCACAAGGTATGTAATTTCTCCGAAGACACTTGGTAAGAGGAGCTTGATGCCCGTATCTTACAACATGTGTGCTTGATGCAGATGGTGTCGCTGCCATGGAGAACCTTCAGGCGGAACTTGCCCGAGCCAAGGAGCAGGCCAGGAAAAGCGATGCGGCTGCCCTAAAGGCGGCTGAAGAGCTGAAAGCCGAACAGGCTGCTCACTGCCGAAGCAAGAAGGAAATGGCCGAGATGGCTGTGAAGTTGAAAAATGCTACCGAACGCTGCAAGCTTCTTGAAAAAGAAGATCGGGTGGAACCGAAGGACCTGGAGAAGGCCACTATCGAGGCAAAGGATACTCGCTCTATGATGAGAGCTATGAAGGAGGAGCTACGTCAGGCCGGAGATATCACGGCTGGAAAGCCCTTTATGCTGCAGATGAAGTTCGGGGATCCTAAATATGCTCCGTTGGACCGGCGGTGGAGTGTGGCGGACACTTATCCGGACTTGGCGGCGAGTGCCGCGGACGCGGCGGAACACTTCCGAGATCAAAAGGATCATGAAATGGAAAAGCTTTTTTGGTCGCAGTTCCACAATCCAGAGCGCCCACTTCCATTAACCGATCGTTTGGCCACATGGGCGGAGCTGAATAGGTTATCCGGACTCGCCATGAAGTATGTCGTGAGTAATCTGTGGCCGGAAAGGCCCGAGCCGAAGAGTTATTTTAGATTGGTGCAGCAGTTCCTTGGTGCGGTGCCGCATATCAATGCGATGAAGAGGTCAGCGTGCATAGAGGGTGCACGAATGGCTCTTGCCCGTGTCAAAACATACTGGGCGGAGATGAATGCCATCGCTGTTGCATCCCAAGATTCGGACAAGAGCCGAGTACCTGCCGAGCACTATTTTCAGGAAGTTTCGCAGGGCGCTCGTTTAATAAAGATGCAGTGCTCGAAGGATATTATGTTCTAATAACATGTATTATTGTAAAACAATGTTTCGAAGGAATATAAAAGCTTTTTATACTTGTGCCTTCAAGAATTAAAATATCTCATGTCCTGCCGTTAATGTATATGTGTATATAACCTGAAAGATGGCAGTCTTCGGCTTCAGCCCCCACGCATATAATACGGGGGTGTTTGCAGAAGGCGCATTTTCACACTTGATCCAATGTCCTGGTCCTATTAAGGAGGTGATAGCGCAGCAAACTAGGAAACCGGACTATAATTCTTTATCACTTTCACTTAGCCATAGGAGTTTGACAGTGGGGCTACTATATAGCCCCTAGGGGCACCGCGTTCACCCGAATTCGGGGCGCGTGTGTGCCTAGCCGGGAAACGGCCCTTCGTTAATGCGGAGGAATCCTAAAGATTCCGGCGGGTCACCGAGTGGTTGACCAGTCTCACGCTATATCATGACAGTCAGTTTTCGGCTTTCTATACTGAGGTGCTCGCCTGGCCGAACCGGGGCACAATCGCAAGGCAGCAAAACACAGGAGCCGGGCAAACCCAACATTTGACCAAAGACATGACTCGGAGCTGATGCATATAAGGCCAAACTCGCGACGCCGAACACTCCCTAAGGTATTCGGTCTTTATGAAAACGGGCTGAACAACGCCCTTGGTAATAAGCCCCTGGTGTCCAGGTACCCGCAAAATTCTGACGTGGCCACATGCCAAGATGCCAGCCTCCTCCTCGGTTATACCAAAAAAAATGGGGGATGTGTATCAACAAGAGACAGTGAGAAAGGTTTACGCAGGGTCTTAATCTAAAAACAATCCTTTGAACGCGTCCCTACTGCACGTCTGCGCCCGTATCTCCGTTGTGCCGTATCCTGGACGGGTGTAGCATGGTGTTCATCTGTAAAAGAGAGGAACTTAGTTGAAAAAGATCGTGCAAAAATGTAGGTTATATTGAATAAACAAAGTATAATTTCAAAAATGGGTAAACTTGAGCTTTATTGTCTCTTCGTGGTACATGCGCGGAGCCCCTTGTACTGGGGTAGGCGGCTAGTAAGCCCTTGTATGTTTACGCCGGACTCGTCTAGCCATGTCCGGGGTCTGAACGACCTGTTTAGGTGCTTTGAATAGTGAAGCCGGTTTAGTGTGTGGCTGTCAAGGCAGCCGCACAGTTTTCCGCGCTCGAGGAACACTCGATGTTTCCCTTTAATGAGATGATGCCTCGCGGACCGGGCATTTTAAGCGTGAGAGATGCATAATGCGGTATTGCGTTAAAGCGGGCGAAAGCTTCGCGTCCTAGTAGTGCTTGATAGCTACTTGTAAATGGGGCGATGTGGAAGGTTAGCCTTTCGCGGCAGAAGTTGTCGGGGGAGCCGAGCAGAACTTCTAACAGGAGAAAACTCGTACAATGGGCATCTGGGCATGGCGTTACCCCTTGCAAGGAAGTGTTGCTATGGCGAATTTTTGTTGGGTCTATCCCCATTTTGCGGATTGTGTCCTGATATAGCAGGTTTAGATCACTGCCGCCGTCCATTAGGACTTGTGTAAAGTGGAGTCTGTCAATTACCGGATCTAATATCAAGGCAGTCCAGCCTGCGTTCCGGATACTTCTAGAGTAATCCTGATGGTCGAAGGTGATTGGTTTTAACAACCAGTGGCGGGACTCCACTGGGATAGGCCGTATGGCGCGTATCTCTATAGGCGCCACTCTGTTTTTCCCTTTTGTCACATGAAGTGAGTTTACTATTTTGACTTCTTGTGGGAAATTCTTTTGTTTTCCGGTGCTCTGCTTGTGGGGTTCGTCATCGTCCTCACTTGGTGTGTCGAGCCCCTTGCGTTCGGCGTTGAGTTTGCCGGATTGCTTGAAGACCCAACAATCTCTGTGGGTATGGTTTGCAGGTTTTCCGGGAGTACTGTCGATTTGGCATATCTTGTCCAAGATTTTGTTTAAGTTAGATAGCTCGTCCCTGTTATCCTTGAGGGGCAGCTTTTTCTGATTTTGCCGAGAGCTTTTGAATCCGGCGTTGACTGCCGTGCTCTTCGGGCTGTTTTGCTTCGTCCGGCGCTGGTCCTTGCCGCGTCGCGGTTTCCCGTTTCCATCCCTAACTTCAGATGTACTTGGATCGCTGGTGCTGCATCTTGCCAACCAGCTATCCTCTCCCGCACAAAAGCGGGTCATGAGGCTTGTTAATGCGGCCATTGTTCTTGGCTTTTCTTGGCCGAGGTGTCTGGCGAGCCATTCGTCTCGAACACTGTGTTTGAAAGCTGCTAAGGCTTCGGCGTCCGGACAGTCGGCTATCTGGTTCTTTTTAGTAAGAAATCTGTTCCAGAGTTTCCGGGCTGACTCTCCGGGCTGTTGAGTTATATGACTTAGATCGTCTGCTTCCGGAGGTCGGACATAGGTCCCTTGAAAATTTGCCCAAAAAGCATTCTCGAGCTCTTCCCAACTTCCAATGGTGTTTTCGGGAAGGCTTTTAAGCCAATGCCGGGCTGGCCCTTTAAGCTTGAGGGGTAAGTATTTTATGGCGTGGAGGTCATCTCCTCTAGCCATGTGTATGTGGAGGATATAATCCTCAATCCAGACTCTAGGGTCTGTTGTTCCGTCGTACGCCTCTATGTTTACGGGCTTGAATCCCGATGGAAATTCATGGTCCAGAACCTCATCGGTGAAACATAGGGGGTGTGCGGCACCCCTATATCTGGGTGTGCCGCGAAGCCCGGATACTTGTTGCGTTGCATTGCTTACTAAAGTTTGCTTTCTGGGCCCGTAGATAGATCTGGCTGGGCCATATTTTTGATGCGAATCCTTGTGCGGATCGCGTGCCGGCTTGTGTGCGGCGCCGTTTGCCGCTCTATGTTGGCCATGGAGTTGTGTATCCGACCAGGCGGCTTCCTTATTTTTTGATTGCGGGGGCTCTAGGGCCTCTTCATCAAATTGCGGCAGTAATTTTCGCTTCGGATAGCTCTTTGTGTGGCGACTGTCGCCGTATTGGTTTGCGGTGTGGAGTACTTTGTTCCATCTAATTCTGAGTGCATCTTCCGCTGTTTTGAGCTTCCGTTTCTGCTTTTTCAGGCTACGCGTAGTGGCGATGAGCCTTTTGTGGAGGTTCTTCTGCTCCAGCCACTTGTCCGGTGTGAGGTCATCCGGACTGTTATCTTCGCCGAGGACGGATTGTTCGGTTGGTTTATCCAAGTTGCCCTGTTCGGACGGTTGCTCGATGGCATGTTCGCCGTCCGCCGGTTCGCCCTGCTCTATGGCTGGGTCTGTATGGCTGCTGTCTCTGTCGAGGTGGGGTTTAGAGCGGCGCTTACGCCGCCGCTTTGGCCGCTTTTCGAGGGAACGATCCCTCGTTGCGTCCCTTTGTTCCTCGTCGTCGTTTCTTTTAGGTGTGTCCACCATGTATACATCGTGAGATAAGGTGGTTGTCCAGTGCCCTATAGGCGCTGGTTCCTGTTCGCCTCCTAACTCGTCGTCCATACCGTCGATGTCTTCGGAGTCAAAGTCGAGCATGTCGGTTAAATCGTCGACAGTGGCTACCAAGTGGGTGGTGGGTGGGCTTTGAATTTTTTCGTCATCCGCATCCCAACCTTGCTGACCGTAATCCGGCCAACGCTCTCCTGATAAAGAGAGAGACTTTAGTGAATTCAAAATATCGCCGAAAGGCGAGTGCTGAAAGATGTCCGCGGCGGCGAACTCCATGATCGGCGCCCAATCGGATTCGATCGGCAGGGGCGCGGAAGGTCCGGAGTCCGGAAAGGAGTCCGACACCTTGGAGTCACGAGCTTCGCAAAGGACAAGGTTGGTGTTCGGCTTGATCGCCGTAAAGATTGCAGCCCTCGAGGCGGTGTCCAACCACCCGTCCTCGATTGGCGCAGTCGGCTCCGAGCTAAGGGTCGGAGCAGACATGGGTGCGGCCTCCAGGGCACTGTTCGGCGGCGGAGCTAGATCATGCCCATCGTAACAGTGCGGCACGCTCGGCTTTGGCTCAAACCCGTCGAAGATCAAGTCTCCGCGGACGTCGGCCGTTTAGTTCAAACTTCCAAATCTGACCTGACGGCCAGGGGCGTAGCTTTCGATCTGCTCCAGATGGCCAAGCGAATTGGCCCGCAGTGCAAAGCCGCCAAATACGAAGATCTGTCAGGGGAGAAAAGTCTCATCCTGGACCGCATCGTTGTTGATGATTCGAGGAGCCATCGGGCCTAAAGATGACGACACAGAGGAACTCTCAATGAAAGCATCAATGTCGGTGTCAAAACCGGCGGATCTCGGGTAGGGGGTCCCGAACTGTGCGTCTAGGCGGATGGTAACAGGAGACAAGGGACACGATGTTTTTACCCAGGTTCGGGCCCTCTCGATGGAGGTAAAACCCTACTCCTGCTTGATTAATATTGATGATATGGGTAGTACAAGAGTAGATCTACCACGAGATCGGAGAGGCTAAACCCTAGAAGCTAGCCTATGGTATGATTGTTGTTCCTCCTACGGACTAAAACCCTCCGGTTTATATAGACACCAGAGAGGGCTAGGGTTACACAGAGTTGGTTACAATGGGAGGAGATCTACATATCCGTATCGCCAAGCTTGCCTTCCACGCTAAGGAAAGTCCCATCCGGACACGGGACGAAGTCTTCAATCTTATATCTTCATAGTCCAGGAGTCCGACCAATGGTTATAATCCGGCTATCCGGACACCCCCTAATCCAGGACTCCCTCAGAGGGGTTTGGAGCAGTCAAAGCTATGTTTGACCAGATTTCAAATGAGCATAATAAATTAAATAAAAATTAGAAAAATAAAAAACCTGTGCACATAGTCTTCTTATGTCATATAATAATGATTTAAGTTGTTAAACAAGGTTTACATACATTTAAACGATAAGTTCATGTGTATTGTATGATATCTCGAGTATCTCAAACTATTTTGTATGAATTGAAGAGAAGTGTTTTGGGGAAATAAACATGAAAATTTCAAAAAACTCACCACAGCTTCATTTTAGAGTGACTAAGAAGGATCCAGGCTTAGTTTTTCATTTTTGATGTTTTACACTTGTTTAAATCTTGGTCAAAGTTAAGTTTGACCAGAATTCAAATGAGCAAAACAAATTGAAAAAAATCAAAAAATGCAAAAAACAGCGCACATAGTCCGCATATATAGAATAAGTAGAATATATGTTTAGGAAAGTTATTTGGCTGAATTAGACAAG
Organism: Triticum dicoccoides; assembly: GCF_002162155.2. Lineage (NCBI taxonomy): Eukaryota > Viridiplantae > Streptophyta > Magnoliopsida > Poales > Poaceae > Triticum > Triticum dicoccoides. Next base: position 17,659,004 of record NC_041385.1, read on the forward strand.
TTCGAAAAAAACCTTGCTTAGAAATGAGGCCGTTTACCCTACCTTTGGACCCCTCATTTTAGCACATTTTTCATGAAAAATTCAAAAACCTCACCACAACTTCATTTTGGATGGACTAAGAAGGATCCAGGCTTAGTTCTTCATTTTGATGTTTTAGACTTATTTAAATCTTGGTCAAAGTTAGGTTTGACTAGAATTCAAACGAGCAAAACAAAATTCAAAAAAATCAAAAAAAGGAAAAACCATGTGCTCATTCAAATATCATCCAACTGATTTAAACATCATGTCAAACATAGTTCTAACATAGGTCCAACATCATCCAACAGAAATACAACATTATTCGTAATGTTTCATAATTATTCATATATAGCGTTCGGGCTTCTGTCTGTTCCTTGAGCTTCTTGCCATCACTTTGCTCCTCGTGCACCTTGTGCTCATTGCTTCTTCTCTTCTCCTCTTGGTTGTCGATACCTTGTGCGTCTTCTTCAAACCTATCATAGAGCTGTGCAAAACATAAAGGATAATGAGATCATGTCAAGTGACCCATAAATGTACAGTAGTATATGACCCTTGCAAGATTTACATACCTAGCAGAACTCACAACAACAGAAGGTTGGTCACCATTTGTAGATTTACTTGGATCATCAATTGGAGCCTCACTTGGATCACCATGATCATCATTTGGAGCCTCACTTGGATCACCATGATCATCATTTGGAGCCTCACTTGGATCACCATGATCACTATTTGGAGCCTCACTTGGATCACCATTTGGAGCCTCACTTGAATCATTATTTGGAGGATATTTTGGATCATCGTCAAAATCATGCGGCTGTTAACCATCATCATTTCGAACCTCGTCAAAATCCTCATCTGATGCAACCGGCTGTTGTCCATCATTTTCATCATTTGTTGAGGTAACTGGCTGCTGACCAATATTTTCATCGAAGCCTTCATCAAAACTCTCTCCAAACGCTGGATCTACTGTGTTATCACAATACTTACCAAAATGACCAGACCCACCACATCTTGTGCACTTACGCTTCCTCGCTCCAAGTCCAGCTCCTTCGCTGCGAGGTCTGATTCGACTCTTCCTTGGTCTACCTGATGCTCTCTTCAAAACTGGAGCGCAAAACTTGAATCCAGGGTCCACCATGTCCCATTGTTGTTTTCCCTCCATAGCAGGCAAGGCATAAGCATATGTGGCTTTGAACCTTGCAACGGAGTAGTAATCATGCACATACTACTAAATGTTCCCTGCTGGACCTGGGAGAGAAGTGATGAAAAACAAGGCATGAATGCATGGCAACCCAGTTATCTGCCATTGCCTACAACTGCAAGTTCTAGCTTCTAAATCCACTAGATATCTCCATTCCCTCTTCTCTTTATCCAAATATGATATCTCTGTTGTGGTACCCGAGCAAAGAGTCATGTTCATTTCCAAGCCTGTTGTTTTCTGCTTTAGTTCATTCATCACGGTAGGGATGATAATGTGGCCCATGAATTTTGCCTCGGCTATTCCTGCACGATAATGAAATTTCTATATGTATTCTATCCTTATCCTGTCCAGCAAATCCACCACATAATGACCCTTTAGTTTCCGGATCGTTGAGTTGAAAGACTCTGATAGATTATAGTGCACATAGTCAGCTTTGCTCAGTTTACTGAATTGGCTTCTGGCCCATAACTTGGAGTGGTGTGTTTCCAAGTATTCTTTCACTTTGGGATTCATGTATAACTGCCTCAAGTGGTAGTTGTGCTTCTTCACACTGCAAGTCAAAGATGCTGGCCATAAATTGTCGGTATACACCTTTCCTTTGAATTTCTTCATGAAATTTGCAGCAATGTGACGCATGCATTCCCTATGCTCTACTCCAAGGAACACATTGTCCACGGCCACTTCTAAACCTTTGCAGGCATCTGTATGAATGACCAACCCATTGGGATGTGCAATATCCCGGCGCAGATTATGCAAAAACCAAGTCCAGCTCTCCTCAGACTCTATCTCCAGCACACCATAGGCAACTGGAAATACAAAATTGTATGCATCAACTGCACAAGCTGCTACTAACTGTCCTTTAAACCTCCCTGTGAAAAAAGTGGCATCAATAGCCAAATAAGGCCTGCAACCTGCCAAAAAACCCCGGCGACAAGCCTCAAAGTAGACAAAAACCCTCCTAAAGCATTCCTTGGTCTTTGTCACTCCCCTGAATGTGTACTCCACGGTGTGGTGATCAATATCTACAATACTACATGGGCTTGTCCTCTCCACTTCACCTTTGAATGAATATAACAATTGAAAACTTTCCTGCCAGTTACCATAAATAGAATCCATAGCATGTTGTTTACCATTGAACAACCTCATGTATGGTAAATCTATCTTGAATTTATCTTTGGTGTTCTTCTGCAATTCCTTTGGACCCACTTGCTGGTTTCTTTCACCCACTTCTTTACTTCTTCTGCCACCCATCTTGACTTGGCTCTACTGATTGTATCCTTCCTAAGGGTTGATTCCTGGCATGTGTGCTTAAAAGGGTTCACTTTGACCTGAACATTAGTGCTATTTCGCATTTTAGATGCGAGCAGCCTCCATGGACAACCCTCAGTCAGACAGTGCACTCTGTAACGTACTTGATCGCTCTTGTCAACTTTGAAAGTACGTTCTACCTTGATGCAGTATGTCACAAGTGCATTTCTACACTCATTCATGGATGCAAAAATTGTACCTTCTTCCATATGAGGGTTCAAAGGGTCCCATTCAACAGTTGCAAGGTCTTCGTCCTCACCCACCGTGTCATCATCCACACGGACTGCATTATGAGCCTCATCTTGGTTATCAGCCCGAGGTGCCCGTCGTAAATTCCGAATAACATCAGAATATAGCTTCTCTTCATCAACCCCAGAATTGTAGTCATCAGGCTCCACTTCAAGGGGGACCATACTGCTGTTGCCCACACTTATCGAGCCACCACGTCGCCGTGCACCAACTGAACTGTTCTGGCTAGAGATGCCATTACAACGACTTGGTTCTCCCTGAGATGTTGCACGCATCCTAGGTCCAAATGCCTGCTCAAGCACATCAACTTGCAGCCTCACATGAAAATTATCTTTCTCTTTGTGCCTAACAAACATGGTAGCTAGCTCTTCATCATTACTAATTGTCACCCATTTCTTTTCCCCATCATAGTATTTGTATACCACTTCATCAAGCAAACCCCAAGGATATTGGCTACAAATTACCTCCCCAAATTGTCTGAAACTCCAATTACTAGCCATTGGAAACTGATAATCAAAACCTCCTTGGTATTTCTTCTAATCCTTTGCATCGAACATGTACCGGTCCCTTCTAATGTGCATCAAGAAATAAAACCGCAACTCCATCCTAACCAGCGAAAAACAGAGACGCAATCAACACACTAATTGGGCAAACCTACTCGAATCAAGTGTTCAAATGCACAACTAAGCTCAATCTAAATAGGAGGCGAGACTTACCCCTCGGGAACCCAGTCGTGGACGCGGAGGATCTCCGGCCCGATGCCTGCCTCGCCAAATACTCCGGGGTCGCCGCTGCTCTCCATTTCGCCCTAGGGTTCTTCCTCCTAGTTCAAATAGCTCCAGCAGCCCTCCACCTTTGAGCGCTCCGGCCGGGCGCACGGAAGGAGGCTGCGCCACGGGTCCAGCAGGTGGCGGGCGCCCCACCCGTTGCGTCGCAGGAAGGTGGCGGGCGTCGCAGGTAGCCGTGGAGCATAGGCGCAGAAAGGTAGCGGTGGAGTAGGCATGCAGGTGGTGGCGGGGCAGGTGCTGGCCGCGGCGCAAGTGGCGGCGGCAGCGCAGGTCAGCCGGCCGGCGGGGAAGCGGATGGGCAGAGTGAGCTACAAATGATTTGGGGATTTAGTTGCACGGGCCCACATGTCAGCTCCGGACGCATGTCCACGCGGTCCCACGTGTAAGCTCCGGACCCATAACCACTAACGCGACGGACGGAATGGACTCAAATATGGCCATTTGGCCTCGTCATAGTAGCTGTGCATGGACTAGGGGCAAAACTGAGCACAAAGACACCACTGAGGGCAAAAGGATAATTAACCCAAATTTTTAAGGGCCACCGCAAATGCACACCCGAAACCCTTATCTTTGGAGGTTGGAAGGCCGAATATAGGAGGCCCGTATACCGGTCAAACCTCGTCGGAGCAAACACGCCGCCGCGGAGTTTGCCGGAATCCACCCTAAACTCGCCGGAATTCATCACCGCACATCGGAAAAGGCTGCTAGATGCCGCAACCGATTGCCGCCGGTTCGAATTGGACGAGCTCGACATCGTCGTGGCCTCCCATGACCTCAGCCTGGCCGCCGGAATCCTCCCGACGCGGCAGGCAAAGGGGCACGGCTCGCCTGGCAATTGAGAAAGGCGCGGACAACGGAGGTGACGGGGCGTGACCGACAAGGTTGGGCGCGGACGACGGAGGCGACGGGGCGTGGCCGGCGAGGCTGGACGCGACCGGCGCGGTGATGGGGCGCGACTGGCAGGGACGGGGCGCGACCGATGGGCGATGGGGCGCGGCCGACGGTCGACGGGGCATGGCCTGCGGGCGACGGGGCGCGGCCGACGGGGTTGGGCGCGGCCGGCGTAGCCGGCTGGAGGAAGGGGCGGCAATGGCCGGACTGGAGGAAGGAGCTCTTTATTCCAGTTTTACAGTTTGTTTTACAGTATCTATTCGGCCGCGCTAGTTTTCGACCCGCAAACACGATCTTCGTGAAACTGCAAATGCGTTTTGTGGGTCAAGTTTTGCGGGGTCTGCTAGAGTTGCTCTTAAATGGATGTACTCTCGAATCGTAGGTTTCATGATGCTGTCATATTATCCTTCCTTTTAATCTATGTGTGCTAATCAATAAATAATCATCTGCTAACTTATAAGTTACTGCTGAAGAACACGCACCCATGGGTCGCGCCTAGATGAGAGTGCTGGAGAAAAAAGATGTGACCGACAGCACAGTGCACACCCTCTCTTTTGTCCAGGCATGGGCGCAGACGCAATAAATTAACCTTCCTTCCCGTTAGAGCCCAACGACCGTGTACGTCACCTCCATTATGCACGTACACAATACCATGCCTCCCCGTATCCCGTACGTCTACAAGCAAAACAATATAATAAAACATACGACTCGCATCCCCATAACCGGTTTGATGGCTGGCGATTCCAGGAGCGCGCGCTCGTCCACTCCTTGCAATTTTCGCTCTTTTTGTAGCCCTAAATGGCGCCATCGGAGCTAAGTGTTTGAGCCAAAAGGCCTCATTATATATACTACGGATGGTGTCCTGAATTATGGGGTTTTGACCATGTCGGCTCACGTCCATATAGGCCGGGCCGAGGACCCCCAAAGTAACTAACCAGTGGGCCACATTTGCTAGGCCCCCTGAAGGATCAAGATGAAATCTTCCGAATACTTGATGCATACTTCAAGACTCAAAGGCAATCTTCAAAAGTTTTATCCTTAGATGTAACCGACGTATGTATAACCCTAGGTACCCTGGGTGTAGACCATAGAGGCTAACTCATTCATACAGGACCTTGTGGTCTATATAAACCAATGGGTGTAGACAGTAGAGGCAAACTATTCCAAATATTTAACAAAGTTTCAACTAAACTAAACAAAATTTTAACCAAACCTAAACTAAACTAAGATAGATACCGGATGGTGATCTCATAGGCATAGCCTTCATGGCTGTTGGCACCTCCATCGTCATCGTCACTACTATCTAAGTCGTCGTCCTTCTAGTGGTGGAAGGCCCGCCAGGCGTCGCGGCAACCCTGATTGGCCACCACCGTGCACTCGTGGTGCAGCCCCTCGGCTGCCTCCGCCTGGCACAGGTGCACGGCCGCGGGGTTCGTCTAGCGCAACTAGACATTTCCTTTAAGTCAGGCCAAGCGCTCGGACTCGACCAACTCCACTTTGAGGAGTTGGTTAGTGGCCGTTGATCTGGCGGCCACGTTGGGCGGAGGTCTCCGTGGGAGTCCTCCGTGAGTGCATGGTTCACTAGCACCCTTGGCGACGCGACATCCAACCACGTAAACGACCCTCAGCATTGTCCGTTGCGGCCGGAGTGGGAGGTGTGCGAATTTTGAGAGAGGAGCCAAGAGGAGAGGAGAGGCGACGGTGTAGTGCTGTAGGATTTGCGTCCGAGGCCGACCGACTTAAATAGTTGGGCCAAGCAGGCTGACTTTGATTCAATGCGGCAGCGGTCAGAGTTGGCCTTGATCTACACACCTGTGTGAATGTTGGGTAGGTGGCTAGCCGGTCAACATGCATGAATTTGTCTAGGAATCCATGACGTCGTCTCGTCCAGTCACGTCCGTTCTGACTGGTAGGAATGCGGCGCGGAGAGCAGAGGAAGGGTTCTAGGCGTAGTGCAGAGAGGGATTTTTGGACATGGTTCCGCGTTGTCAGGGCCTAGCTACATGGTGGAGGTCCAGACGCCTGCAAACTGCCTCTCTGTTTAGTTTCGTTTTATTGGATTTTGGATGTCCGAACTAGTCGGGACAATATTGGTAACCACCGTTAGACGACAAAAAATGTCCGGACAGTCCAGTCCAGACGGGGGGTGATTTGATGATCAATGTCGTAGGGTCCTTGAGAGGACAAACATCTGATGATCACCGTTGGATGGCCTATACCCGGCCGGCTGTGCATGAATATGTTTGAACCCATGTTTGAATGTGTTCGCGGACATTTGGTGGCATTTGTTTGATGATTTATTTTGAGAGATGCACTAAACCGAGCAGGTTATACTTAGAGAGGAAAGGTCGGTGGGTCTATGCTGGCCCGACGGCGAATCGAAGGAATACTTACCATGTTCTGCGTCTCCTCATGTGCCTAATCGGGTAAGGATTCCTCCACCTGTACGGCTGGTAGCTCTGACGGGTACGAGTTCGGATTGGACTCCTATTTATAACCACAATCAGCCTTGCTTTTATGTTGTATATAAAAACCTCGCCAAGGACCGCGCTGAGTACGTATATCCGCACGCAGCAAACAGATCGAGGCAAACAGCATCTGCTGTTATGGGTGGATTGAAGGAGACTAGCAGCGGTGGGAACCGAGACGTCAGGTATGGTCCTCAGCTTTTTACATGGTTTTTTTTTTTTTTTTTTGCGAATGTAAAGCTTCATTCATCAACCAGGAGCATTACAGTCTAGCTTACATTTCTCCCTAACTTACATGAAAGCATTATGGATCTCTTTCACCTCCCTTATTAATGGAGTATCTTGGATGAAAACCCAAGTTCATGCTTAAGTTGGAGCTGAAAACGACATCGTTTCCTTCACTTCCTCCAAGCGACGATGCCTTGGGAACTTTTTAATTTCGGCACCATCCAGGTGGGCACACAACCTCAGGAAGGTGAAGGAGCTCCGCGGTGACGCCTCGAAAAAAGGTAACGACATCCAAGGACGCCGTCATCATCGGCATCGACCAAAGTGGGTGCTAGACTTTCACCTATAGATCACAAAACCCAGCGTTGTCGCATGATACCCATTTATCCACCAAAGCCACAATATCATTACATCACATTCCGATTGTTGTCGCCAACAACCAACAACAAAACCAACCAGCCCCAGATGACCACATCATCCCAGCCAACACACCCACCACCCCACGCAATGCCGACATGTCACCCACACCGTTGAGGGCCGAGAACCTCGCCCTAGGGGGCTCATGCCGCCACAAATTTTGTGGTTGCCGCATCGGCTTATGTAGCTTATTCACATCTTGAGGCCGTTCCCATGGCTTCCACCATCCAGTCGACCCGCTCGATGTCACCACGTCCACAAAAAGATAATACCCACCCTTGCAATAACATGGCCACACCACCCGCAGCCGTCCTGAGCAGTGGAGCCACAACACTAGAGACAAGTGACGGAGCCCATCTGTTGCACGTCCACTACACGGGGGGCATAGGGCGCCAGACGAGCCGTTGTCGATCCCCTCCCCAAAGATGATTGCATCGCCGCGAGATCGATTCCTCTTGCTGCCTTGCTCCATATGACCACCATCACATATCATCCCCAAGCTGGTCGCACTACCTTCACCATCTCCGAGGCTTTCGCCTTGGCATTTTGACTCCACTATGTGAGAATGGCCAGAGGATGCCCTCCCCCGTTGAGGGACGGGGCCTGCCGCCGTCGCGGTGGCATCGGTAGTAGGGGACGGCGGAAAGCCGGTGCAAGCTAGGGTTTCTCCCTTGAGTCGTCGAGAGGAGTGACGCAGTGGTCAGTAGATCATTTCTTTTTTTTTTTACTCAGTTTCATTTTGATAGGACACGTACTTGACATATAATGGATGTTAAAATATATAATTCTCCCTATTCCTATTTGGACCTATTCTGTCCTCGATGCCTCCACAAAGGAGTAAAAAAATGTGAAACTTTTTGGAATCAAACCTGATCAGATGTTACACTTGTGTGAAATATATTGTGAATGAATGAATTTCATTATTTTTTGGGTTCGACACTATAAAATAATACTATTTCACCCATTTTGCACTTCAAATTTTGTTTTCTAAGCTATGGAGTTAGTAAAAAGCTATTCCTTCGTGAAACTTTTTACATGAGTGTAATCCCTGACCATGTTTGATTCTAAAAAGTTACAGGATCTTTTTACTCTTTTTAAAATCTAAATTATTTTTTAATTTATAGGTTCATTGGACCTGGGACCCACTGGATATTTCCGACCCCGTCTTGGATGCGGTCCATGCATGCAGATACGTCCCATCATTTAAAAGCGGGATCAACTTGGATGCGATCCATGCATGCACATCATCTGAGTTAATTAAGACATTGTCCTGCTAGTACTCAGTTGTACCGTTAATTAAGGAACCGAGTACGTACTCCCTCTGTCCGAAAATACTTGTCATCAAAATAAATAGAAAAAGATATATCTCAAACTAAAATATATCTAAATACATCCCTTTTACTCATTTTGATGACAAGTATTTCCAGACGAAGGAAGTAGTAATTAACCAATATTCAATTAGTACCTTTTTACGTGAAATATTTAATTAGTACTAACTACGTACTCAATCAGTGGGGCAATTAGCAAGCATTTAAAAAGCAGCTAATCAAGGAGTAAAAAAAGATCCCTAATGATCGGAAAACACTAGTGTATTAATAATTGCATAAACAATATTTTTTTTGAACACAGTACAGGTGCAAGCGCTTATATACACACACGCATACCACTCACCCCTATGAACGCACACACGCACATCCTACCCCTATGAGCACCTTCGAAAGACTGAACCGGCATATCATCTTGAAATTTACGAAGTCACCGTAGGCACCTCGTCGTTGACGGGAACGTCTACTCCCAGTTAATGCGCATTGCCGGAAATCATGAAATAATTGAGGAATAGATGCGAGCACCAGGACTTGAACCCTAATGGGTTGGAGATACCACAGTCTCTCTAACCATCCAACCACAGGTTGGTTCGCAATTGCATAAAACAATACTAATCAGTGCTAATTAGAGGAGTACTACAAAGTGGTACATGATCCTGTTTATCCTCTTCGACAACCGAACTCACGAGTGCGGTGGGGTCTACCACCTTGACGATATTTTGGCTGATTGTTTACTTTCTGCCCCAAGCTGCAGCTAGTAGATGTTTGCAAATATTGTCTAATTTGTGCTAGATACTAACAATCTGCAGGACAAAACATTTGAAATACTATGTACAAGTAAAAGCACTAGAAAAATGCTAGAAATTACAAATTTTGAGTGCGATGCAAGATAAATCACTAGGTAGTAATTTTTCAACGAAAAATATAAGGAATGTGTTGTATATTCGTTTAGAAAATAACTATGGATACAAGTCCAAAGCAGAGGAGGCCTTATTCCGGAGTGACTTAATACTTGCCATGGTGGCAAGAGGTCAGTTTAGGCTGAGTTTTGGGGGTGAGCTGACATCGATCGCTTTGGGGCTGTCGATGCTAGAACACAATGTGTGGCAACTATTCGTCAAGCTGGGTTTAGTAGATCGAGAATAATGATTTGCTTGTCGGGCTGGACATCCGCCACCCGCAAGGGGGAGGCGACGAGAACAAGGTGAACGCTGTAGCTAGAGGTAGAAGAGGTGTGATGGAGACATATTAGACCCACCCAAGCCAGATCCGAGCTGGAACTAGCAGATGTTGCCAGAGCTAGGAGAGTGTGTGGACCTAGACACGCATGGTGGGCGCATGCAGCAAGGGGCCTCTTGCTCCCGGCTAGGGCATTGACGATGAACCACATATGGAGGATTACGCCACTCGCGCTTGGAGGCGGGGATGGGATGGGGGAGGTCGCGGGGTATGTGGTATCGTGGTGGTTTGCTGGCTATATATGTGTTGATAGAGGATGGGGATGGTGAGCAGACTGGCCTGTATGGTTACTATAGATCGGTAGCTGGGATATTAGCTACGGCTGGGTAGGAGGCTGGAGTGGCGATGGGTATGGTGAGCTATAGGTGAAAGGCCTTAGGACACCATTTATCTCCTTGGAGACATCAATATGGAGCCCATCCACCTCCCTCCCCAACGAGTTTGGGCACTCAAGGGTGAAACCCCAAATTTTGGCCTAGGTTGGAGCGGACACCGACGATGTTCCCTTCACTCCCTCCTAGGAACGATGCCTTGGACGCGCCTCTGAGCTGGTGTGGATGCCGAATGAACGGCCCTCAAAATCCGCCAGAGGTCGTCGACTCTGGTTGCTTTGCGGGTAGAGTCAATGATTGATTGGTATGCGGCCTTGTGGCCATCTGTTTCATGCACATGTATTGATTTTTATTCACTTTTTATATTGACTGGTGAAATCTCTTCTGATTGAGTGAAAGAGTAGAGCTACTAGAAGTTGTACTGAAAAGAGAATCATTTGAAACAGACACAAGACATTAGACTGCAGGAAAAAATGCAAAATTTCCTACTACCTCGTCTGGGTTTATTGGCCTTTTCGTATTTTGGGCCAGACTTTGACTGATAAAATATAAATGCTAAGTACGTTGTTGGATTTGTATTTGAAAGATCTTTTGCGGTTGTATTATTGTCATACACATGACAATTTATTAGCTATTTATTTATTGATCAAACTTTAGCCTAATAAAAATAAAAAAGGGATAAAGTAAACACAGACTAATGGCGATTGCATTCCTCTCTTCTAGGATTTTTTGTCCAAAAGGACCCCCTGGCCAACAGAATTGCCAAAAAAGACCACATGTCAAAAACATTGTCAAAAAGGACCCCCTCGCTAGTGGCGGCAGGCGCGGCAGGCGACACGTGGCGCCTGCCGCCGTGCCAGGAGGCGGCGGGCCCGGCCGCCACCGGAGGAGGCGGCCACCCCTTGCGAACGGATTATCGGCAGTGCTTCGCGCCGCGACGGAACGGGGCTGGCCAGGTGGGCCCGGCCGCCACCGGGTGAGGCGGCCTCCCCTGGCGCGGTCGGTGCCTGGCCGACAGGCCCTGCTGAGAGCGGGCCCCGCCAGTGGGCCTCGCCGCCACTGGGTGAGGCGGCACCCCTGCCGACAAAAAAGAGCTGCTGCTGCACGCTGACTGCACGGAAGGCGAGGTGCACTGTTGCTGGCGGCATCTTTGCATGCGCGGGAAAACGACACTGATTCCGTGACTCACGGCGCTGATTCCGATACAAATTTCGCTCTTTCTGATGATTCGAAAATTGACGCTGATAGCCTGCTTTTGCTTTAGTCATGCGCGGCGACAGGTTCCCTGTTGCAGACTTAGCTAATTCCCTCGCGCGTGCTGGCTATTGCTTGAGAGGACGCGATGGCACTGCAGAAATACACTCACTCGTTGCGGGAATCCGAGGTTCCCTGTTGTGCCGACACTACAGGGATCCTAAAATATCCCGCCTACTTTCCTCTGTTCTCGCTTATTTTCTCGTCATCATTAATCGTCTGAGCCTATAAAAGAAGACACCGAGGCTCTCGTCCAGCCATCCTAGAAATCGCCAGTGCGCAAAGTGTGTAACACATTTTTCAGTCGATATGAGTTTGCCTTGTTCAGATCAAAGCATTAGGCCGAGGAAAATGAAGAATGCAAGTTTGCCTCCTGGGGTGGTAGTCCTGCGGTGTTGGTGTGGCGATCTTTGCAAGGTGAAGGAGGTGACGGATTTTTCTGATTGGTTGGGCATGAAGTTTTTCATGTGCGCCAATTATGAGGAAGATCCTGCCGTAGCTCTTTCAGAGTACGACAAGCCTCCGGTATGCTTTAACCATCACGAATAGATATTGTTGGTATTTTCATTGATTCTTTAGTAACATTCTTGTTTCTTGTTGTAGTCTCCTCCGCCTCTGTGCATGTACTATCGTTGGATTGACACGGAGAAGCCGGCTTGGGTAGTGACTGAGATTCGTGAAAAAAGTCGCCGTGTGTGGAATAGTTTATTTGCGGAAGAGCGACGCGAGAAGGCGGAAGCTGAGGAGAAAGCAGAGCAAGAGAGAGAGTTAAAAGAATACTACGCGGAGCAACACCGTTTTTTTCAGGAAATGGAAAAAAAACAGGGAAGAGGCTCGTCGCATGGAGGAGCATGAACGACAGCGAAAGGAGGCTCGTAAGGCTGAGAGGCAGAGAAAGAAAGAAAGGGCTCGTGAGGCCAAGGCAGCAGAAGAAGCTGGCGATGGAAAAGGAAAATATCCACGCTGGACTCAGTAGATTCTTGTGGTAGTATTTTAAATTTCGCAATCATTTGTATCTTTATTTCTGCACTTTAATGTAGCTTTATTTCAGGAGTTAAATGTAGGTTTATTCCTACAATGTATCTTATTTTCAGTTGTGCCGTGTCGTAATGGAAAAAAATATAGTTTAAGAATAAAGTAGTGGCATTTTCTTTTCCTCCACTAATATCGAACATCGTGCAACAACTACAAAATAAAATTAAGATAGAACATAATGCCCTACAATAAGAGAGTACAAACTAATAATGCAAGTACATCCGAATTAAACGGTAGAACTGGAATAAAACTACATGAAGGCATCATCGTCATCCTCCATCGATGCAGAACTCTTTCCCTTCGAGGACGTAGAACTCTTACCCTTGGACAATGCAGAACTCTTGCTCTTCGAGGATGCAGTACTCTTGCCCTTAGACGATGCAGAACTCTTGCCCTTTGATGATGCAGCACCCGGAAGCGGCGGCATGAAGATATCATCTTCATCCTCGCTCTCCTCAGTCCATAAAAATGGATGATTTTCTGCAGTCCTTCTGAAAGTTTCACTCTTCGGCTCCACTACATTCTTCCACCTTGCACGCAACCTAAGAAGTTCTTTACGTACCTCCTCATAGGTCCTTTCAGGCCACCCAGACCTACGTAATTGGTGAGCCAACCCATTCATTATGGTGTCACTACCGGTGAGTTCGTCCCATGGAACTATCCTATTGTCCATCCTGAAATCGGTAGCTAGCCTCAGAAGAGTCCTGCTCATCCCAGGGTGAAAACTACGATCGAAAGGATAATGGGACATCTCGACTACACTACACTCGAATGCTTATCCACCTCCGTCTGAAGGGGGTTTTATAGGTAGAGAGGAGAAAATGGCGGGAAAGAACGAGTGCAGTGGAGCGGGATAGTATGGCGGGAGATATAGGCGGGAAAAATTGTTCCTGACTGGTGCATTTTTATTTCAGCAAACATAGATGTTCAAATCGAAAAGTCTGATACACACATATATAGATACAATGGGTCGCGCACGTGCATAGATGAATCACCCTACTTTACGATGACCACCTGGCCTTTCCTTACGACCGGAAGGGGACAAGCGATTAGGTGGCCGGGTCACACGAAGACCGCGGCCGTACTCCAATTCGGCTTCATGTGTCTGCGAGTCCTGCGTAGGTGGTGGAGTCGCGAATCCTTGTTGCGAACCTGAA
>NC_041385.1:17673252-17722805 GCF_002162155.2 Triticum dicoccoides
GTGTTGACGCCATGATCATGTGATGCTCCCCGGAGGCCTGTGTTGACGCCGCGTTGGGTGTTCTCATCGCCCCAATTAACATCAGGTGTGTCCTGCACATAGAAACATTTTAAACAAACTGTTAGAGGATAATATATGATATCATTGTAAATGCATTGAAATGTAAACATGACTACCTGAGCATATCCCTCTCCTATACTGTCTGGCCATTGTACTTGGTGCTGGTTTAAATCTGGTACACGAGTCTCCTCGGGCATGGGGATCCCTCGCGTGGAGAGAAACGGCTGAGATCCCTCACCTTGGGTGTATGCATCATATCCTGTGTACGCATATGGGTTAGGGGAAAGAAACTGCTCGGGCATCGAATCCAAGCCCGTGCCATGGTCCTGAGATGTCTGCCCCTGACGAAGCTGCATCGAAGAAGAGCGATGCAGTGGTAGAGATGAGTCATATCGTGGCAATGTCGTTCTAGTACTCGGACCCTCCCCCCATTGCTCATGGCTCGTACGCGCCTCGCTCGGTCTGGACGACGGTGCCGCACACGGTCTGGCTGACCTCGCTACCGGCATGTATGCTCCAGTGGCAACGTCATCGCCTCTACCGCATCTGAACTTCTTTGCCACGAATTGTTGCAAAAGTTTCTGGAATGTCTTGCGATATGGGCCCTGGGCCGGCATGCTATCCGTAGCCATCTGCCCTACTTCGTTGACATTTTCAAGCTGAACAATATTTGAATGTTATTTAGTTCAAATGATTATGAAATGATGGACCTAAAAAAGTTACAAGTGATTACCAGGTGGTCACGATAGTAAGCTGCATGCAGCTCAACATGTCTCCGCGCCTGCTCCTCTTGTGTGAGATGTGTTGGTATAGTAGCTGGCTGACTGGCCAGGCTAGCACGTGTGTTCATGCAGTACCACTGCTTGTACGCTTGATCTGTACTTCCATCGTACGGCCTGCAAAATTAAATAATTACATAAACCGTTGTGATGAAAGCAAAGCATCTTCACGCATCGTATGATCATCGTAAAAAAATAATGTACATAAAATATACCTAAGTTGACGCACTATATCTGCTAGCGCTTCATTTGTCCACTTGTGTACCCATTCACTGTTCTCTTCCCTCCAATCGTATAAACTCCAACCCCTGCTCATATTGGTTAGCCTGCAAATTATGTAACAAAGTGTGAGTTTAGTAAATTAAAAATGACACTAACTATTTAGGGATGTCACATCTTACTTATGTGTTTCCTCGTCGATACGTCTGGGAAAAGGTGGTGGAATTTCTTGATAGAGACCGAACTGTCTCATTACACGCTCTGGGTTGTAAGGTTCAACACACCACAGGAACAATAAGTTGCAGCGAGTCAGCCAGAATGCACTATCGGTCAACATGCCTGGTGTGAAGTGTCGAGCATCAAAGACCATTTTTAGCTGGTCCTGAGTCCACGGGTTCCATGTGACTTCTGCCTCATCAAGTATCTCAAACTGCTGGTGGTACATAGGGTAACAATTTTTCGCAATATCTGGAGACCAACGTTTCCGTGCCTTTGTCCACCTGGTGGCCATAGTTGCGCTAGCACCCTCGCCAAAGTCATATGGGTATATGGGTTGTACTATACGAGGTTTCTCTAACTACCCCAAAAATATCCTAAAATAGTTCTCGTAACATGCAAAAACTTAACTTCTGGAAAAACGACTATTAGTAAAATATGGTTTTCTACATAATTTCCTTACAACAGGTTATGACAAAACTGAGGGTAAGTACTCGCTATTCAAACAACCACTAAACATAATATTACGATAATAACATTTAAATATCATATGAGTGTCATTTTTCTTACAACAGGTTATGTCAAACTATTTTTCTTACAACATGTTATGACAAAACCCATGGTAATTACTCGCTATTCAAACAACCAGTAAACATAATAGTACGATAATAACATTTTAATATCATATGAGTAAAACATTTAGTTTCTTTCGGCTTTATATAATTTTTTTCACATCATACGATAACAATCATTTATCTACAAATAATAATATTTACAGCAACATGCACATTATTCACAATAGTACATCAATACAAAAAATATTAACAAAATTCCAGTGTCATTTTTTTACCTTAGCTCCAATATGGATGTGCTTGCAAATGCAATTAAGCGTCAAAATAGTTCCAATAAATATCCGTCGCCAGTACTATATGAACGGAGTCAACCTGTTATCACATTAACATCAATATTACACACGGATTTTTCTTCCTGCTAACAAAATGGAAACACAATTTCTTCAATCATGTCTTCTCCTCCTTGTTTGTTACTAAGATGAATTATTTTACCTAATTACATACATCATTAAGTACATTAGCACCTAATCTTAACATATAAAATTTAGATTATTGCGACATAACTATAGACTTATTAATAAACATACCGCATAAAATAACATACCACATGAAATAACATACCACATGCAATAAAAAATATTGTAAATGTTGTATCTGTCGTCTGAAATTATTTCTAACCTCTACGCACTAACATAGCATAGCTAATGACGAGCTAAAAGACTAACTAATTACCACCCCGCATGCACAAATAAATAAATGTATTGCAAAGCTCATACCTTGATCTTCAACTTCGTACTTCACTTTCGCAACGCAAATCCTACTCCTCAAGCTCTAAATGACTCCAAATGACTCCTTCAAGTGCTAAAATTATGCCTAAAACAACAGAGAATACACACTTAGGAACTAATAAAACAGAACAAAAACATCATGCATGTGAACGAAACCAACAAAAATGGATAGATCTTACCTTAATCTAACTTTTCTTCAACTTCATCATCTTCGAAATCAAACTCCAAATCGACCAAAATCACGAGTAAAAGTGGCTACCTAGTTTTCCTTTCTGTCTATGTATGCGCTCAGAGAGAGTTAAGAGGTAGAGGAGGCAACCAGAGATATGCGAGAGAGAGTGTATGCGCACGGAGTCGCGGATGTGCGTTTAAAAAGAAGAGGACCACTGTATTGTCGGCAGAACAAACCAGAACTCACCTACCACGGCATCGGATTTCAGCATCGCGGTGTCTCATCATACGCAGCAACAACAACGCCTGAGTGATGTCGCTTCGGCTGGAGAAATAGACGGAAGCGAGAATCACGCACAGCTTTAATCAGTGTCGTTTACGTAGCAATCAGTACTACAAAGTTTAGGCGGGAATCCGATCATCGAAACTTGTGGCAGGCAAAACAAGGAGCTGGGAAAAGCAGCGCCCGTGAAAATCTGCGCCACCGAAATCAGCGCCGCACGGGAATCAGCGCCGTCTGCGCCGTTGTCGCGTGTGCAGCAGCAGTGTCGCCGCCTCCTGCAGTGGCGGCCTGGCCCACAGGCGGGGCCCGCGAGCATCACGAGTGGTCGGCCCGCGCCCGACAGCGGCCAGAGAGGCCGCCTCACTAGGTGGCGGCGTGGCCCACCAGGCCTGGCCGTTCCGTCCGGGCTCGGCGCACTGTGCTGACACGGTTATTTCTCGCGCGGCCGCCTCTGGCGGTGGCGGCCGGGCCCGCCGCCTCATCCGGTGGCGGCAGGTGCCACGTGTCGCCTGCCGCGCCTGCCGCCACCGCTGAGGGGGTCCTTTTTGACAATGTTTTTGACATGTGGTCTTTTTTGGCAATTCTGTTGGCCAGGGGTCCTTTTGGACAAAAAATCCTCTTCTAGTGCACGTGTAGTAGTACTACCAGATGAATACATGATGCTTTGCAGGGTCGTGAAAATCCATGCCACATGGGGCACATAAAGAGAGACTGGTGGTCCTACCGCAGACGGATCACGTGCAGGTGCGGGCCCACCTTGCAACGGAGGGCACCTGTGGGGTCGGGTCCAGAGCATTGATGATTAACTGCCTGAGTACTTCGACAACCCGAGGCGCGGCTACGCTGCAGCTTTTGGTTTTGTCTTGACTGAAACGAAACCTTTCCGATCCCCGGCACGTACCCGCAGGAAAGCCTCTGTTTGTTCATGATGAGCACCGATAGCATTTGCCTTTCCCATTCTTTCCCCCTTCTCTCATCCTTCCAAAGAGTAGCACCGTTTGCCCAGCGTAGTACAATGTGTGTGTGGCCGGAGTTACCGTTTCTTGGCTCTGACCCTCTCCCTCTCCCATGACCCCATTCATCTATTCTTTCTTTTGAAAACCACTTTGCGCCCTTTATTAAACTCAAATCAAAGTTACATCATCCACAATGTCCGAACGTAAAAAAGCTGAGAGGATCACCATCCCAAACAAAAGTGCAATTTAAATTGAAACTATGTCTAGCAAGATGGTGTGCCAATCTATTAGCCTCCCTAGGCCAATCTATTCTTGGTTTTCGTTGGATATGGTCGACTAATTTTCTTGGTTCGGTCTTTTTTTTCGCAGGCCTTTTACTGGTTTCATCAATTTGCCCCCACAAAAATTATTATGTGGAGGAGGTGCTGATGATTCCTTTTAGAAGGAGTAATACCAAATCCTACGCAAATAGAATATACTCATACTACTCCTAAGTATTGCTTTGGTTCATAGAATTTTTTTTTCTATGCTACGACTGTTCCTCTCCTTGAGGACATCATTATAGGGCCCATCCACCTCCCTAGCCAACAGAGTCTGGGATGTCCCGAGTGAACCCAAGTTTTGCCTTAGGTCGGAGCGGAAGCCGACGGCATTCCTATCACTCCCTCCCAGGGACTACGCCTCGGAGACCTTGTAGTTTCACTACTCGCAAGGTGGCACGTATCTTCACGACCGATGTGAAAGCGGAAGCAGCACCTCCGAAAATCACTATGTTTGTTGACTCTGTTTGCTATGCTGGTAGAGGCACCGGCTCAATTGGTGAGTGGCCTCATGGCCGGTTTTTTACATTGCACATGTATCTGTTTTAAATCAGATTTTAAATATTAATTATGAATTCTGTTCCGATTGAATGGAAAAGCGAGCTATAAGAAGTTACTAAAGAGAATATCATTTGAAACAAACATAAAACAGTAGACTGCGTGCATGGAGTAATTATTACTTGGTGATGTTTTTTTTTTCTTTTTCTCTCAAAAAGGGTCGTGACATTTTCCTAAAAAAGGCTGGTGGGCACGTCATGCATCATTAGTAAACCAACCAGAATACGAGTATATTAGGGGGTACTATTTTTGGAAGGAGATAACTGTGAGCTAAGTAATTACTGTGCTACGTATTTTGAAAGCAAAGAGAAGGAAAGCTTCATTAATTACTAGAGTATATTGGAATATTCTTCGTAGTACTACCAGACAAAACTACTAGAAGTTACTAAAAAGGAATATCATTTGAAAGAGACATAGAACAGTAGACTGGGTGCGTGGAGTAAAGTAGTTACTAGACAAAACAAGTTGGTTCAATAGTACACCCCACAGATGCCCACCATCTAGTACTAGTATAATACTTTCTCTGTCCGAAAATACTTATCCGAGGAATGAATGTATCTAGATGTATTTTAATTTTAAATACTCGATAAGTATTTCCGGATGGAAGGAGTAATAAACAAAGAGTCTTGATCTTCTGTCTCCTCGTGTGCGTTCCCGTGATCACGTCCGTCACCGTCAAGTAGACTAACGGTGGAAGCAGACGGCGTCCAAGGAGAGAGCGGGCAGCGGACCCGAGGCGCGGCCTGCGCTGCACCTTTTGGTTGTCGTTTTTCCCGTTGCCCGTACGTAGGTGCAGGAGTTGTGCTTTCATGTATGCCCAGCAGCCAGTTCGTGGCAGGAGTTGCCGTTTCATTTCTTGCTTGGGTCTGCCCTCTCCCATGGCTACGACCACTTTCATCTACTTTGGGTCTTCGTTTAGATATGATCAACTATGGTTCCGTCCTTTCTTCTTTTTATTGCAGGGCTATTTTGTTTCGTCGATTTGCTTTTTTCTATTACATGGGGACGTGCAAACGAGTCCGTTCGAAAGGAGTACT
Organism: Triticum dicoccoides; assembly: GCF_002162155.2. Lineage (NCBI taxonomy): Eukaryota > Viridiplantae > Streptophyta > Magnoliopsida > Poales > Poaceae > Triticum > Triticum dicoccoides. The sequence goes on from NC_041385.1 coordinate 17,679,212, forward strand.
AATAAGTAATCTTGCGCAAAAAATTATCCTCATATTACTACTATGGCATGCTTTGATTCATATGTCCTTTTTATAGGATTGTGTTCCACAATTCTTTTTTCCTTCTTTTTTTTCAAAAATCATCTAGATCTATTATCAAAGTTAAGCTGAAGTACAAAGCATCTCGAACATAATAAAAATTATATTGAGATACCAAGACCCCCAAACAACCACTACTGCCGTCAGAACAAGCAACCGATGCGCCGTTCTTGTCGCTCCCCTGCAGGAGCCGGCTTGACCTTGTCGACGACAGCCCGAAAGTCTTCGTGCACGTGCCCCTAAGGGCCAGCGCCATGGAACCGCAGTCGTCGCCATTGAACCTTTGCATGGATCTGAAACATCTGACACCAAATCGCGCCACAAGACGAGAAACCCTAACCTCACCGCGCTAAAGAGACGGCATGGATCTACGTTGGAGCTCCGCCGATTACATCCAGATGGATGAACCCGAGGAGGATCGGAGCCCGCAAGACAAAGTCGAAGAAGTAGCGCCGCCATCCGCCCGAGCACCGCACCTGCAAGGACTAAAAAACCCTAACCTACACTACTAACCGGAGCGGAGGCACCGGGATTGCCCTCCCCGCCACTGGCCGTCAGAGCGGTAGACAGAGGGGAGGCGAATCCACAGGTTCGCCGACAAAGTTTCGAGGGGAGAGTTTGCCCTATTCGCCTAGGGTTAGGGAAGGAAAACTATGTGTTGTTGTGAGGGTAGGGCTGCACAACTCGACCACAATTCTTTTTCCTATAGGTGTTGTTTCATTTGCAGAATGCAATCATCAGAAATGGTTCCATCGGACCGGTGAGGCTTCAGCCCAATGGAGGAGTGGTGAAGTTCAAAGCCGTTGGTCCGGCGTGGCTCGCAGCAACGATCGAGCGCTAGTCCTGCACGGTGCACCAGCGAAGCAGGGTGGCGTTTTTAGCACCACAATGTGCATTCCCATCGCGGATAATTAGGCCACAATGGTACACAAAGAAGCAATGATGAGGGTGATTCCTTGGATCATGACCGCACCGAATGCCAACCTGGTGGCGTCAACTATCAAAGGCGGATCAATGGCTCTCCCGGGAAAGAAATTGAACAAAGGTCAAGACAAGAGCATGCGGTTTAATCCCTTGAATTCGTCTCACATTTCTTTTACCCTTATTTCACTTTGATGTTGCTTGCCAGAGGCAGTGCTGATAGCGTGTGCGGACTAAAAGCGATTAAAATCAACTAACATGATTCTCACTGGTTGATGGGTATTTAGAGCATCTTCAGCCGTTGGCCCCTCAGGAGGAGCCCAAAATCGCCGTCTGGGGGCGAGTTGGCCCCCAGGCGTTTTAGAAAAAAGAAAACGTTCGGCGAATTCGTTTTAAAACACGGCTAAATTCAACCAAACTTCTTCGAGTTCATACATATTTAAAATATTTGACACGAAAGAAAAAAAACGCTACTAGGCCCGCCGTCGCCCTCGCCACTCCTTGCCACCCACCGCCCTTGAAGCTCTACATGCCGAGGCGCCTGTAGAACTGCGTGTAGTCGCCGTCGTCGTCATCGTCATCGTCGTCATCGTCGTCGTCATCATCGCCTCCTCCGCGGCCGCCGTCCCTGCTGCACCCCTCCCCAGGTTGGCGCAGCGGGTTGGACGGTCCGGGGGCGTCCTCGTCCTCGTCGCTGTCGAGGATCACCACGTCGTGCTCGTCCTCGCGCCCACGCCTGCGGGCGGCTATCTCCTCCAGGGCTCGGCGCTGCCGGATCATCTCGTCGCGGAGGTAGTCGTCCCGCGCCCACTTTAGGGCCTCCTCGTCGGAGAAGCCGCGCCGGGCTATGGCCTCGTACTCCGCGGGAAGGCCGAGCTCAGGATTCGGCCTGACGAGGACGAGGCGTCCAGAGGCGGGGGAGGGGTCGGCGATGCGGACGCCGGAGCTGCGGTTGCGCTGGCTGACCGGCGTGTCCTGGGGCTCCCGCTTGACAGGGGGAGGCAGGGAGAGCCGGTCGAGTGGCCGGACGAGGAGGAGGACGCCCCCGGGTTCATGTGCCTCGGCGTCCACGATCTCCCACGGCGGCGCGAGAAGGACGGTGGAGCGGGGTACTCCAGCCTGGGCGTGTTGCCGCCCTCAATGTACTCGAGGACGGACTCCAGCATGCAACCGGGCATGCCCCACCATCGGTGGCGGCCTTCGGAGTTGAGCCTCCCGGAGGGCACGACGCCGTTGGTGGCCTCGAGCTGCTCGGCGTGGCGGCGATGGAAGTAGGCCTCCCACAGCGGTCTGTGCGTCACCGGCGCGCTGGGGCGGCTTATATAGGCGGAGGCGCCGCGCGTACGCGTGGCCGCCGTGTGTACGTGTGGCGGGCGAGGGACGAGCGTCGTGCGGTCTTCACTGTGCCGCCCGTGAGGCATCAATGGAAGAGGCTGACCGGCGCGACAGCGCGCGGCAGCTTTGGCATTGATTCGCCGCGGGAACCGAGACGATGAGGACGACGAAGCGGCGAGAAGAGCCGAGTCGCTGCCAAGGAGGGCCCGCCGGGTTTCGCGCCAAAAACGTTTCGGCCAGCGCCCCCAAGCGCCCCCAGCGCACCGGGTTCGGCTTGGGTCCGCCAGCGCCATTTTCGGTCCGAGCCGGCGAAAAATGGGCCCTCGGGGGCGCGACTGGACCGTTTTTTCGGCGCCGGTGCGAAAAAAGTGCCTCGGGAGGCCGTTCTGGGGGCCCGGCTAGAGATGCGCTTATACAAGTTTAAGTTGCTGTTGAGAGTGATAGTGATTGCTACAGTGCGAAAAACAACCTAAATTGTTTATGGCTTTTACAATTGTTAATGTTGGTTTGCTAATTAGAGTGAAACTTCATGTTCTAAAACTATCCCTAACAACACCAAACCCCGCCAAATTTCAAATTATCCCCGTACCTGACAAGGATTCGGCTTCAAAAATTAATACGATGTATCCCATATCACTGTTGGAAATATGAGCAATTTATCGAATGATTTTATTAACAAAAATACTAGATAAAGCATGACTAAAATAGCAAATATAAAGCAAGTCATGCAATCTGACAGAGAGAAGGTAAACATCGTCTGCATATATGAACTTGAGCTAAACACATCTAGATCAGACACTAGATGAAGTTGCTTATACGAAACAGAACCTAACATACGTAGGGCAGAAATTAGGGCCAAGAACTGTAGCAGGACTTTTAACAGAAAGGAGAAGAACACGTACGGCACAGCAGCAGCAGAAGCGCTGGACTTGGGGTCGGTGTCCTCGCCTGCCATGTCGTCGAGGAGGTCGTGGACGTCGGGGAAGAAGTCGTCGTCGGGGAAGTAGTCGTCGGCGACCGGATCGTCCGTGATGAAGCAGCCAGTAGTCGCGCTGAGCGCTCCCCAAAAACCTTATCACCCTTCTCCCGTACTGGACTCAAAAGGTGCGGTCTCGGAGGCCTACTGTCCCGACGCACGCCGCAAGCCGGGATGAGGAAGACAGCAGTAGCGCAGAGATTGGAACTGTGTGGTGAGAGGAAGAGGACCTTCTGATGTGTCTCTCAGGAGAGGAGCGACCTCTCTTATATAGGCACAGCGGAGGGACGCGAACAGGCTGCGCCGGGAGGTGAAGCAACGGAGGGAGACGAAGTGAACAGACAGCACGCGAAGAGGTGCGCCGTTCGTATTCATTATATCCACTACCGCAAAAACTTTTCAGCTCCCAGGTGACTTTTCGTATACCCGTAGTGCGTGGCAAAAATTAGACAACGGCTCGTTCCCGCAACCCGCGGCGCGTCGTGACGAGGCGGGCGGCGGAGGAGGAGCGCGCGTGGATGTCCCTCTTGTTCTCATGCTCATACAAGTGGGAAAAGAACCTCCCTTATAAGGAGGTCTAATTCCCACTCAACTAGCAATGTGGGACTAAACTTTAGTAGTATCCCTTGCCTTGCACAAATGGGCTAAGTGTGCCTCTAAGATTTATTAGGAATTTCTGAAATAGTTATTGGGCTGCCCCAATATAGACTAAATTTCAGCAATCCCCCACCAGATCCAGAGGCACACAGAAATTTGCCTTTGGTTCCAAAACATTGTTTTATATACCGGTACTGAAGTGGAGACTGTTAAGTTGAACTTCCACCTAGAACTCGCTACACGAGTAAGCAACTTGAACAGTGGACTGGGCCTTGAACTGCAAGTTTTCTACGAATCTAGCTTCACATAAAGCCTTGACCGATACGTGGCTACCGTGGGTCTTCCCCGCGGGTGGAGCTTATGCGTCATACTCCGTGACCTTTCATGAGTTTACTAGAGAGAACCCTGCTCTCATAGATTGCGACATTTGACAATCAGACTCATATAGGTGTGTTCTTCAAAAGATGTTCTGCAGGATAACATCTCTGCTTAAATAAGCCACTTAGAACACATTAAGATATACATCAACCTGCCATGCAGATTAGGAGAGTATTGCATCTTTATGGAGTGGTATTGTGAATGGTAGGAATACTCTCCTCTCATTTGACCAACAGCTTGTCTTCCACATCTAATTCACGGGATCTCCGATCACAAAGAATAGGTTACCACTGTGAAGAACTCATATTGTGGGTCTCATACCCATCTCCCTCGATGCATTATCTATCACATTACGCGATAGACCCTTAGTAAAAGGATCTGCCAGATTTTTAGATGTTTGGATATAATCCAATGCAATAACTCCGGAGTTTTTCATTTTCCTGACAGACTTTAACCTTCTTTGAACGTGTCTTGATGACTTCATGTTATCCTTTGAGCTGCTCACTTTCGTGATCACAGTTTGATTGTCGCAGTTCATAAGGACACCCGGTACAGGTTTCTCAACAACCGGCAAGTCATCCAAGAGCCGGCGAAGCCAATCTGCTTCAACCGTAGCTGTATCTAGTGCTGTGAGTTCTGCTTCCATTGTTGACCTCGTTAAGATGGTCTGCTTGCAAGACTTCCAAGAAACAGCGCCACCTCCATGAGTGAATACATATCCGCTCGTGTCCTTTATCTCATCAGCATCTGAGATCCAGTTGGAGTTACTATACCCTTCAAGCACCTTTGGGTGCCCGGTGTAGTGAATTCCATAATTCACAGTGCCTTTCAAATAACGCAAAACTCTCTCTAGAGCTTTCCAATGCACATCTCTTGGTTTTGAGACAAACCGACTCTGTTTGTTAACAGCAAAAGAGATGTCAGGTCTTGTAGCACTGGCTAAGTACATAAGCGAGCCAATAATCTGAGAATATTTCAATTGGTCTCTAGCAATTCTCCGATTCTTTCGAAGCAACACACTAGCATCATATGGTGTTGGAGAGGGCTTGCAGTCACTATAGCCAAAGCGACTCAAGATCTTTTCCACATAGTGAGATTGAAGCAGTGTAATCCCACCATCATCGTCTCTCAACAACTTGATGTTCAGAATGACATCAGCCACTCCTAAATCCTTCATCTCAAAACAGCGAGATAGGAAATCCTTGACCTCCTTAATAACATTCAGATTTGTTCCGAAAATCAGTATGTCATCAACATACAAGCAAAGCATAACTCCCTCGCCCCCACCATGGCGATAGTACACACATTTGTCAGCTTCGTTAACAACAAAGCCTGCAGCTGTTAAAATTCTTTCGAACTTCTCATGCCACTGTTTGGGTGCTTGCTTGAGTCCATACAAAGACTTCAGCAACTTGCACACTTTCCCTTCCTGACCATCTATTACAAACCCATCTGGTTGTTCCATATAAATTTCCTCATCCAACTCTCTATTTAGGAGAGCAGTCTTAACATCCATTTGATGAACGAGAAGACCATGTGAGGCAGCTAGTGAAAGTAGAACTCGAATAGTGGTCAGTCGAGCCACAAGTGAGTAAGTATCAAATAAGTCTTCACCTTCCTTTTGGGTATAACCCTTAGCCACGAGCCGAGCCTTGTACTTTTCGATAGTACCATCAGGCCTAAGCTTCTTCTTGAATACCCATTTGCATCCTATAGGTTTGCACCCATAAGGACGATTAGTTATCTCCCAAGTTTCATTCGCCAAGATGGAATCCATCTCGCTACGAACCGCTTCCTTCTAGTAGTCAGCATCTTCCGATGCATAGGCCTCCGAAATAGAACTGGGAGTATCATCTATGAGATACACAAGAAAATCATCACCAAAGGACTTTGCTGTCCTCTGTCTCTTGCTCCTAATAGGAACTTCATTGTTCTCCTCCACAGGACTTTCAAAGTGTTCCATCGAAATGGCAGGTTCGGTAATTGTAACTGGTTTCTGATTCGATGAACTAGGCATCTCCTGATTAGATGAGGTAGCCATATCCTTCATGGGAAAGATATCTTCAAAAAAAGTCGCATCATTCGACTCCATAATCGTACCGACATGCATGTCAGGTATCTCAGATTTTACAACCAAGAATCTATAGCCAATGCTATGAAAAGCATATCCCAGGAAAACACAATCCACAGTCTTTGGTCCAAGCTTCCGCTTCTTTGGAATTGGAACATTGACTTTCGCCAAACAACCCCATGTTCGCAGATAAGAGAGTTTTAACCTTTTCTTCTCCCATTCCTCGAATGGAGTTATCTCTTTGTTCTTTGTGGGAACTCGGTTTAGGACATGACATGCAGTCAATATTGCCTCCCCCCACCATGCCTTGGAGAGACCCGAAGTGTCTAACATGGCGTTAACCAAATCAGTTAGAGTACGGTTCTTTCTTTCGGCCACCCCATTTGACTGAGGTGAATAGGGAGGCGTCCTCTCATGGATTATACCATGTTCTGCACAAAAAGCATCAAATTCATTGGAAAAATACTCTCCACCACGATCGGACCTAAGCCTCTTGATTTTTCGATCAAGTTGGTTTTCCACTTCATCTTTATAGATCTTGAAAAATTTCAAAGCCTCATCCTTAGATTTCAGAAGATACACACGACAGTATCTAGTGGAGTCGTCAATTAACATCATGAAATATTTCTTTCCACCTGTTGTCAAAACACCATTCATTTCACATAGATCTGAATGTATAAGTTCTAGTGGTGCAAGATTTCTCGTCTCCGCAGTCATGTGAGACTTACGAGGTTGCTTAGCTTGCACGCACACTTGACACTTAGATCCCTTGACAGTGGTGAAACTAGGGATTAAGTTCAACTTCGCTAGTCGTGACATGCAACCAGAGTTAACATGACAAAGACGTGAATGCCACACATTTGATTCACTATTGTTGCAAATATGATTAACAACTTTATTGCAAACGTTTGGTAAAGATAAACGAAACAGGCTTCCTGACTCATAGCCTTTACCAACAAAGGTTCCATACTTGGAAATTACAAATTTATTCGACTCAAAGACAAGCTTGTAGCCATCTCTACACAGAAGAGATCCGCTAACAAGATTTTTATTGACGGAGGGGACATAATGCACGTTCTTCAGCCGCATGATCTTCCCCGAAGTAAACTTCAGATCGACCGTGCCAACACCACGAACAGAAGCACTTGAACCGTTGCCCATCAGCATGGTTGAAGTCCCTTCGTCTGATAAGACGAAAACATGGAAATATCACCGCATACATGCACATTAGCACCCGTGTCAATCAACCAATCAGGAGAATGACATACTGAAAGAATAGTGGGAAATATACCATACCCAGCATCCTTCATGTCAGTGTCTCCAATGACAACATTAGCGGTCTTGCCGCCTTTCCCAGGATGACGCTTGTCATAGCGATTAGGGCAACTAGGAGCCCAATGATCAGGATCTCCACACACATGACAAGCACCTTTCTTCTTGCCACTCTTCTTCTTAAAGTTCGTGTGTTGTACAGCCTTGTTCTTCCCATCAAACTTTGCTTTACCATCAAGCTTGCCCTTGTTCTTGAACTTGTGGGACTGGAAGTTTTTCTTCTGTACCAGATTGGCACTAGATCCTCCCTCAATACCTCGAGCACGTGTGTCCTTTGCTCTCGCCTTTTCTTCCACATCAAGAGTACCAATGAGATCCGGAACGGAAAACTCCTGTCTCTTATGCTTTAGTAAGGTAGCAAAGTTCCTCCATGAAGGAGGAATCTTAGTGATGATACCCTCGGCAACAAACTTGTCCGGTAGCATGCAATTGAAGTGCTCAAGTTCCCTAGCAAATGACTGTATATCATGAGCCTGCTCAACCACGGAGCGCTCTTCAGTCATCCTGTAATCATAGAATTGCTCCATGATGTACAGCTCAGTGCCGGCATCCGAGACCCCAAACTTGGCCTCGAGTGTGTCCCACATATCTTTTCCATTGTCAATTGACGCATAAGCATCAACTATGTTCTCACCAAGAACACTTAAGAGAGCAGCCTTAAACAAGGTATCCATTTTCTGAAAAGCTTGTGTCTGTTGGGCATCTTGCTCTCCTTCAGGTTTACCAAGAGTGGCGTCATAGCAGCTCATGGTCTGAAACCATAAGACTGCTCTCACGCGCCACCTCTTATAGTGGATACCCTCAAACATAGCAGGTCTCATGGAAGCAACAAAACCACTCGGGGTAAATTGCCTATAATAAGGTTTTTGGATTGTTGGAAATATGAGCAATTTACCGAATGATTTTATTAACAAAAATACTAGATAAAGCATGACTAAAATAGCAAATATAAAGCAAGTCATGCAATCTGACAGATAGAAGGTAAACATCGTCTGCATATATGAACTTGAGCTAAACACATCTAGATCAGACACCAGATGAAGTTGCTTATACGAAACAGAACCTAACATACGTAGGGCAGAAATTAGGGCCAAGAACTGTAGCAGGACTTTTCACAGAAAGGAGAAGAACACGTACGGCACAGCAGCAGCAGAAGCGCTGGACTTGGGGTCGGTGTCCTCGCCTGCCATGTCGTCGAGGAGGTCGTGGACGTCGGGGAAGAAGTCGTCGTCGGGGAAGTAGTCGTCGGCGACCGGATCGTCCGTGATGAAGCAGCCAGTAGTCGCGCTGAGCGCTCCCCAAAATCCTTATCACCCTTCTCCCGTACTGGACTCAAAAGGTGCGGTCTCGGAGGCCTACTGTCCTGACGTGCGGTGCACGCCGCAAGCCGGGATGAGGAAGACAGCAGTAGCGCAGAGATTGGAACTGTGTGGTGAGAGGAAGAGGACCTTCTGATGTGTCTCTCAGGAGAGGAGCGACCTCTCTTATATAGGCACAGCGGAGGGACGCGAACAGGCTGCGCCGGGAGGTGAAGCAACGGAGGGAGACGAAGTGAACAGACAGCACGCGAAGAGGTGCGCCGTTCATATTCATTATCCACTACCGCAAAAACTTTTCAGCTCCCAGGTGACTTTTCGTATACCCGTAGTGCGTGGAAAAAATTAGACAACGTCTCGTTCCCGCAACCCGCGGCGCGTCATGACGAGGCGGGCGGCGGAGGAGGAGCGCGCGTGGATGTCCCTCTTGTTCTCATGCTCATACAAGTGGGGAAAGAACCTCCCTTATAAGGAGGTCTAATTCCCACTCAACTAGCAATGTGGGACTAAACTTTAGTAGTATCCCTTGCCTTGCACAAATGGGCTAAGTATGCCTCTAAGATTTATTAGGAATTTCTGAAATAGTTATTGGGCTGCCCCAATATAGACTAAATTTCAGCAATCCCCCACCAGATCCAGAGGCACACAGAAATTTGCCTTTGGTTCCAAAACACTGTTTTATATACCGGTACTGAAGTGGAGACTGTTAAGTTGAACTTCCACCTAGAACTCGCTACACTAGTAAGCAACTTGAACAGTGGACTGGGCCTTGAACTGCAAGTTTTCTACGAATCTAGCTTCACATAAAGCCTTGACCGATACGTGGCTACCGTGGGTCTTCCCCGCGGGTGGAGCTTATGCGTCATACTCCGTGACCTTTCATGAGTTTACTAGAGAGAACCCTGCTCTCATAGATTGCGACATTTGACAATCAGACTCATATAGGTGTGTTCTTCAAAAGATGTTCTGCAGGATAACATCTCTGCTTAAATAAGCCACTTAGAACACATTAAGATATACATCAACCTGCCATGCAGATTAGGAGAGTATTGCATCTTTATGGAGTGGTATTGTGAATAGTAGGGATACTCTCCTCTCATTTGACCAACAACTTGTCTTCCACATCTAATTCACGGGATCTTCGATCACAAAGAATAGGTTACCACTGTGAAGAACTCATATTGTGGGTCTCATACCCATCTCCCTCGATGCATTATCTATCACATTACGCGATAGACCCTTAGTAAAAGGATCTGCCAGATTTTTAGATGTTTGGATATAATCCAATGCAATAACTCCGGAGTTTTTCATTTTCCTGACAGACTTTAACCTTCTCTGAACGTGTCTTGATGACTTCATGTTATCCTTTGAGCTGCTCACTTTCGTGATCACAGTTTGATTGTCGCAGTTCATAAGGACACCCGGTACAGGTTTCTCAACAACCGGCAAGTCATCCAAGAGCCGGCGAAGCCAATCTGCTTCAACCGTAGCTGTATCTAGTGCTGTGAGTTCTGCTTCCATTGTTGACCTCGTTAAGATGGTCTGCTTGCAAGACTTCCAAGAAACAGCGCCACCTCCATGAGTGAATACATATCCGCTCGTGGCCTTTATCTCATCAGCATCTGAGATCCAGTTTGAGTTACTATACCCTTCAAGCACCTTTGGGTGCCCGGTGTAGTGAATTCCATAATTCACAGTGCCTTTCAAATAACGCAAAACTCTCTCTAGAGCTTTCCAATGCACATCTCTTGGTTTTGAGACAAACCGACTCTGTTTGCTAACAGCAAAAGAGATGTCAGGTCTTGTAGCACTAGCTAAGTACATAAGCGAGCCAATAATCTGAGAATATTTCAATTGGTCTCTAGCAATTCTCCGATTCTTTCGAAGCAACACACTAGCATCATATGGTGTTGGAGAGGGCTTGCAGTCACTATAGCCAAAGCGACTCAAGATCTTTTCCACATAGTGAGATTGAAGCAGTGTAATCCCACCATCATCGTCTCTCAACAACTTGATGTTCAGAATGACATCAGCCACTCCTAAATCCTTCATCTCAAAACAGCGAGATAGGAAATCCTTGACCTCCTTAATAACATTCAGATTTGTTCCGAAAATCAGTATGTCATCAACATACAAGCAAAGCATAACTCCCTCGCCCCCACCATGGCGATAGTACACACATTTGTCAGCTTCGTTAACAACAAAGCCTGCAGCTGTTAAAGTTCTATCGAACTTCTCATGCCACTGTTTGGGTGCTTGCTTGAGTCCATACAAAGACTTCAGCAACTTGCACACTTTCCCTTCCTGGCCATCTATTACAAACCCATCTGGTTGTTCCATATAAATTTCCTCATCCAACTCTCCATTTAGGAGAGCAGTCTTAACATCCATTTGATAAACGAGAAGACCATGTGAGGCAGCTAGTGAAAGTAGAACTCGAATAGTGGTCAGTCGAGCCACAGGTGAGTAAGTATCAAATAAGTCTTCACCTTCCTTTTGGGTATAACCCTTAGCCACGAGCCGAGCCTTGTACTTTTCGATAGTACCATCAGGCCTAAGCTTCTTCTTGAATACCCATTTGCATCCTATAGGTTTGCACCCATAAGGACGATTAGTTACTCCCAAGTTTCATTCGCCAAGATGGAATCCATCTCGCTACGAACCGCTTCCTTCTAGTAGTCAGCATCTTCCGATGCATAGGCCTCCGAAATAGAACTGGGAGTATCATCTATGAGAGACACAAGAAAATCATCACCAAAGGACTTTGCTGTCCTCTGTCTCTTGCTCCTAATAGGAACTTCATTGTTCTCCTCCACAGGACTTTCAAAGTGTTCCATCGAAATGGCAGGTTCGGTAATTGTAACTGGTTCCTGATTCGATGAACTAGGCATCTCCTGATTAGATGAGGTAGCCATATCCTTCATGGGAAAGATATCTTCAAAAAAAGTCGCATCATTCGACTCCATAATCGTACCGACATGCATGTCAGGTACCTCAGATTTTACAACCAAGAATCTATAGCCAATGCTATGAAAAGCATATCCCAGGAAAACACAATCCACAGTCTTTGGTCCAAGCTTCCGCTTCTTTGGAATTGGAACATTGACTTTCGCCAAACAACCCCATGTTCGCAGATAAGAGAGTTTTAACCTTTTCTTCTCCCATTCCTCGAATGGAGTTATCTCTTTGTTCTTTGTGGGAACTCGGTTTAGGACATGACATGCAGTCAATATCGCCTCCCCCCACCATGCCTTGGAGAGACCCGAAGTGTCTAACATGGCGTTAACCAAATCAGTTAGAGTACGGTTCTTTCTTTCGGCCACCCCATTTGACTGAGGTGAATAGGGAGGCGTCCTCTCATGGATTATACCATGTTCTGCACAAAAAGCATCAAATTCATTGGAAAAATACTCTCCACCACGATCGGACCTAAGCCTCTTGATTTTTCGATCAAGTTGGTTTTCCACTTCATCTTTATAGATCTTGAAAAAGTTCAAAGCCTCATCCTTAGATTTCAGAAGATACACACGACAGTATCTAGTGGAGTCGTCAATTAACATCATGAAATATTTCTTTCCACCTGTTGTCAAAACACCATTCATTTCACATAGATCTGAATGTATAAGTTCTAGTGGTGCAAGATTTCTCGTCTCCGCAGTCATGTGAGACTTACGAGGTTGCTTAGCTTGCACGCACACTTGACACTTAGATCCCTTGACAGTGGTGAAACTAGGGATTAAGTTCAACTTCGCTAGTCGTGACATGCAAACAGAGTTAACATGACAAAGACGTGAATCCCACACATTTGATTCACTATTGTTGCAAATATGATTAACAACTTTATTGCAAACGTCTGGTAAAGATAAACGAAACAGGTTTCCTGACTCATAGCCTTTACCAACAAAGGTTCCATACTTGGAAATTACAAATTTATTCGACTCAAAGACAAGCTTGTAGCCATCTCTACACAGAAGAGATCCGCTAACAAGATTTTTATTGACGGAGGGGACATAATGCATGTTCTTCAGCCGCATGATCTTCCCCGAAGTAAACTTCAGATCGACCGTGCCAACACCACGAACAGAAGCACTTGAACCGTTGCCCATCAGCATGGTTGAAGTCCCTGCGTCTGATTAGACGAAAACATGGAAATATCACCGCATACATGCACATTAGCACCCGTGTCAATCAACCAATCAGGAGAATGACATACTGAAAGAGTAGTGGGAAATATACCATACCCAGCATCCTTCATGTCAGTGTCTCCAATGACAACATTAGCGGTCTTGCCGCCTTTCCCAGGATGACGCTTGTCATAGCGATTAGGGCAACTAGGAGCCCAATGATCAGGATCTCCACACACATGACAAGCACTTTTCTTCTTGCCACTCTTCTTCTTGAAGTTCGTGTGTTGTACAGCCTTGTTCTTCCCAAACTTTGCTTTACCATCAAGCTTGCCCTTGTTCTTGAACTTGTGGGACTGGAAGTTTTTCTTCTGTACCAGATTGGCACTAGATCCTCCCTCAATACCTCGAGCACGTGTGTCCTTCGCTCTCGCCTTTTCTTCCACATCAAGAGTACCAATGAGATCCGGAACGGAAAACTCCTGTCTCTTATGCTTCAGTAAGGTAGCAAAGTTCCTCCATGAAGGAGGAATCTTAGTGATGATACCCTCGGCAACAAACTTGTCCGGTAGCATGCAATTGAAGTGCTCAAGTTCCCTAGCAAATGACTGTATATCATGAGCCTGCTCAACCACGGAGCGCTCTTCAGTCATCCTGTAATCATAGAATTGCTCCATGATGTACAGCTCAGTGTCGGCATCCGAGACCCCAAACTTGGCCTCGAGTGTGTCCCACATATCTTTTCCATTGTCAATTGACGCATAAGCATCAACTATGTTCTCACCAAGAACACTTAAGAGAGCAGCCTTAAACAAGGTATCCATTTTCTGAAAAGCTTGTGTCTGTTGGGCATCTTGCTCTCCTTCAAGTTTACCAAGAGTGGCGTCATAGCAGCTCATGGTCTGAAACCATAAGACTGCTCTCACGCGCCACCTCTTATAGTGGATACCCTCAAACATAGCAGGTCTCATGGAAGCAGCAAAACCACTCGGGTAAATTGCCTATAATAAGGTTTTTGGATTGTTGGAAATATGAGCAATTTACCGAATGATTTTATTAACAAAAATACTAGATAAAGCATGACTAAAATAGCAAATATAAAGCAAGTCATGCAATCTGACAGAGAGAAGGTAAACATCGTCTGCATATATGAACTTGAGCTAAACACATCTAGATCAGACAGTAGATGAAGTTGCTTATACGAAACAGAACCTAACATACGTAGGGCAGAAATTAGGGCCAAGAACTGTAGCAGGACTTTTAACAGAAAGGAGAAGAACACGTACGGCACAGCAGCAGCAGAAGCGCTGGACTTGGGGTCGGTGTCCTCGCCTGCCATGTCGTCGAGGAGGTCGTGGACGTCGGGGAAGAAGTAGTCGTCGGCGACCGGATCGTCCGTGATGAAGCAGCCAGTAGTCGCGTTGAGCGCTCCCCAAAAACCTTATCACCCTTCTCCCGTACTGGACTCAAAAGGTGCGGTCTCGGAGGCCTACTGTCCCGACGTGCGGTGCACGCCGCAAGCCGGGATGAGGAAGACAGCAGTAGCGCAGAGATTGGAACTGTGTGGTGAGAGGAAGAGGACCTTCTGATGTGTCTCTCAGGAGAGGAGCGACCTCTCTTATATAGGCACAGCGGAGGGACGCGAACAGGCTGCGCCGGGAGGTGAAGCAACGGAGGGAGACGAAGTGAACAGACAGCACGCGAAGAGGTGCGCCGTTCGTATTCATTATCCACTACTGCAAAAACTTTTCAGCTCCCAGGTGACCTTTCGTATACCCATAGTGCGTGGCAAAAATTAGACATCGCCTCGTTCCCGCAACCCGCGGCGCGGCGCGGCGCGTCGGGACGAGGCGGGCGGCGGAGGAGGAACGCGCGTGGTTGTCCCTCTTGTTCTCATGCTCATATAAGTGGGGAAAGAACCTCCCTTATAAGGAGGTCCAATTCCCACTCAACTAGCAATGTGGGACTAAACTTTAGTAGTATCCCTTGCCTTGCACAAATGGGCTAAGTGGGCCTCTAGGATTTATTAGGAATTTCTGAAATAGTTATTGGGCTGCCCCAATATAGACTAAATTCCAGCAATCACGGTGTGAAGGTGCTTAATTACTTGGAATGTACATACAAAAGTTAACTCCTAAATAAAGTCGTTGACAACAATTCCTCTCATTTTAGTGTGTTCGACTAAATTTTCCTGCTGCCCTGTTGTTTTTCGAATCCACCTAAGAATATGCACACAGAAGGGGAAACTACCTTTCATCTTTGCAGTTCATTTAGGGCTGACAATAATGTGTTACGCGAATTTTTTTTCTTACATTAACTATAACACATCTCGTACATTGAAGAAAGGTATTTTTTGCTAGGTACTATAAGAGACTCTCAAGAATGGAAGATGTCAGTTTTTCTTTTTAAACTTAGCAACAAGCCTAGAACAAAACTATATTCAACACTATTCATGATCTTTCATAGAAAAATTATAACGCAACCCAATACAAGGGAAGACAATGTATACATGACCAGCCTTTTCACAGACGGGCTCTGCACGATGGTGTCCCTTATTTTTGGGTACTTAAGTTGGTCGGCCTCGGACGCAAACCTTACAACACTACACTGTCACCTCTCCTCTTCTCTTGGCTCGTCTCGCAAAATCCGCACACCTCCCACTGCGTCCGCATCGAGCAATACACACCAAGGGTCCTAGTGAACCATGCACTCGCATATGACTACCACAAAGACGTCAGCCCACCGTGGCCGCCAGATCAACGACCGCTGACCAACTCCTCAAAGTGGAGTTGGTAAATCCGAGCACTTGGCCTGAATCAAAGGAAACATCGAGTTGTGCCAGATGGACTCTGCGGCCGAGCGTCTTGTCAGGTAGAGGCGGCCGAGGGGCTGCACCACTAGTGCGCAATGGTGGCCAATCCAGGTTGTCGTGACGCCTGGCGGGCCTTCCGTCACTAGAAGTACGACGACTCAGACGGCAATGACAATGACGCGGAGTTGCCGGCCGCCATGGAGGCCATGCCTACGAGATCACTGTCCGGTATCTATCTTAATTTAGTTTAGGTTGGTTAAAATTTCATTTGATTTAGTTGGAACTTTGTTAAATATTGTCCGTTTTATTTGTAATATATCAAAATTTAACAAATATTGTCTGACTTAGGAAGAAATTTGTGCTATGTCAAAAGATCCATTTGTAACAGGGTGGACATTTGGTGCCTACAGTTGGATGGCATCCGCCTTATCACTCTCCGTGGACACTTCAGGATGTGTTAGAATATTTGGTGAGATCCGTGCTGACCCAAAGAAGAAGGGTAGGGGATAAAGTTTTTTTTTAAAACTTAGGGGAGAAAGTTTTAATTTGAGGGAGTATGAATTGTTGTGTGCTGTGTGGTTGGCCACTAGCGTCGATCATTTTTACGGTATGGAGCAAAGAGGCTCTATCTTTTGGTGCAATGTTCATGTTTGATTCCATGAGCAAACGAGTTTTGATCCCTAGCTACAGCATGGAAATGATCCAAGATGGTACATCAAAGTCGCTCACTTATTGATGGTACGCCATGGCAAGAGTCGGCGAACAAGTATTGCAACCATTAAAAACGCTCTTAAACCGGTGTCCAAGTGGTGCGCAAATCACCGAGCAGGTGTTCTATGTGTTGATCATTTAGCCAGATACCCCCTTCGTCCGGTGAAGAGTGTATGTTTGACTTTAAATTTGTCCAGAAAAGAGAGTACTTCTATCTTCCCAATGCGCTTTAAAATAGAAAAAAAATGATTTTCTCTTATCGGGCCGTAATCAAGACCAATAAATTCTACACATGGTCTCCTTAATTTCTACATGCACTTAGCTCACTCAGGGTTTGGGTAATTAAAGATGAGAGAGATGGTGGCTTGCATCTTCCAATGCATTTTTACTCCACTCCATAATTTACCCTAAAATTTCTATACGTCCCGTCAGTGACAAAACGCCGTATGCACTTAGCTCACAGGCCAGGAGTATGCTCTGTTTGTTGGTCATTTGGCCGAATATGTAACATTTTGAGCATGTTCTCTTTGGGGCTCCCATGCGTGCACATTGTCCTTGAGGGTGAAGAAGAAGCACTTCCTCTTGGTGCATTGTTGGTTGAAGTTTACTGCACAACCCAACTGGTTCCTATGTATTGCCCATTCCGTCAAGACCGCCTGCATCAGCAATGTAAATGAAGGTGGCGACCCAACAAAAGAAGAACCGGTGGAGAAAGTGGGAGGAGACGACGACGAGAAGAAGAAGCGAGGAGGAATGCCGGCTAAAATGACAGAGAAGTTCAAGGGCATCTTCATTTGAACATGTAGTCCGATTTATGACACGCCGATGGAGATATCAAAGAGGAACGTTGTACTGGAAGAAGTATGGACCATTTACTCGTCACGCACAGAGAGAGGTGGGCGGCATGGCACATGACCAAAAGAGCACGATCTGGAGGCAGCAAAACCAGTCAGCGCCTTCTCCGCATAAACATGGTAAAGATCTCTCTCTCTCTCTCTCTCTCTCTCTCTCTCTCTCTCTCTCATCAAAAAAGGAAAAAAAAACCATGGTAAAGCAAACCATGGGACGAGGAACGGCAACTGAGGCGCCTACGTACGGTACGGGGCTACGATAGCCAACAGTGCCTTCATAATTAATTAGCTGGCCTCGGATACTTTGAAGGAAATAGTTTGATTAGTTCTTGTTTTCCTTTTTTTTCATATTGGTATGTGACAAATCAGAATGAGAGAGATGGCAAGAAGAAAAGATGGGGCAAGTGCCTCACCTCTGCGATTAAACGCACACGCACTTGGGCTGGGCGAACGGAACATCACAAACTAAGTAAACTAGTCGTCCACCCGTGCAGATGCACGGGCTAGCCTATTTTAGGTGGAAGTATGTAATTTGGACTTTTAGTAATATTTGTTACATGGAATACACATTAGACATTAAAAGGAAACTAATATTTCTTGTGCATTTTTGATTGATCGCAAGAAATAACATGCGACAACGAATAATGCTTTTGTGTGGCAGAAAGGAATATATTTTTAATAAATTTCTGATCAGATGATATACATGTATGCATAGTGTACAAATTCTGTTACACTAATATTTATCTTCTTGTCATTTTTTTGTGACTTATTGGTAGATCTATACAAACAATATTAATTAAAGGAAAAATCAGTACAGGACAACATGATAATAGAAAATAATATTAAGGTAACATAGTTTAGTCTAGGATTTGTATACTTTCCATCCCAGTTTTCTGAATATATATTCCTTTCAATTAATAGTGTTATTAAATCTTGTCTACTTTGTGAATCCACTATGTATAACCTAGTGATAGTAGTGTATCATGAAACTGTCGAGAAAACCCCAAATATTCTAGATTGTAGATTGTAGATAAGCATAGATACTTCAAATTTAATTACAATAACATCAGTTATGTCTGAATGTTTTTCACCAGTAGGAACATGTATAAGACGATCTATCAAATAGGACACTGAGTTTCTGCCAGGATAATCTCTGTTTGAGATAGGGAAATATTCTAGAAATAAATAATGGTCAAGTATAGAAGTAGCGTCAGTGCTAACAATCTAATATATGTAAGAGCATCTGAAGGGACAATATGGCTTTTACGTCGTCGCATCATTGGTTAAGATACTAAGAAGACGAACTCAGCATATAAATCTATTTGTTTAGTCAAACGTAAAGAAAACATGGAAAAATAAATTGTTTTGTGTAGGTCTCAAATTTCAGAAACGTTACATTGGAATAGAAGGATATAATGATTCCATGCGATATATACATTAGACAGCTACGTACCCTCTGATCCTTCATGTTGGAGTACTCTTTTCTACCGGTTTGTAATAAAATAATGGTCCAGGGCCGGGCATGTAGCCTAGATGAAAAAGTGTAATTGTTTGCCCTATAAGTACAGCTTAACAGATCCAAGATGTTTTGTTTGGCACACTGTATTATGCTATTTTTGGCTTATGACATCCGAATCCAGTCCCAGAACTATACAGTGGATAAAATTTAGACCCCATGGAATTTATTTGATCTAAACATTATCAATAGAAGAACAAAAAGCACATACAAAGTTGATGATTGAGTAACTACTAATTAATTCCAAATATCATGCTGATACATATTTGTGCAACTGAGTGATGACCAAGGAGCCAAGGAGTCCCTGCTAGCAGAACCTGAAAATATCACAGAGCATGCTATTAATAACTATATTATTTACTACAGCAAACACATATGGCATATGACTAATCTCATATATTTGATGCCAATTCAGCTAAATGCAAACATGGTAAAGGTCAATAGCACTGAACATGAATTCGTGAATGACAAAAGATGTAAAATCTAGAAGGTAGATGGTAAATACAGAGTAACATTGGCAGCAGCAGCTGGCTAATGTTCAGACCAAAACATCGACAAAAACATGATTACCAACAAAAATTGCAACTCAATAAAAAAAGATGATACCAGGTGCGCCGTCGTGCGTCATTGGCTGATGGCCGTACGCCATGTGATCCTACAGCCAAACACATGACCTGTTGCCTGTTTTGTGCATATCCGGGATCCTCACTGATTAGAGGAGGAGAGGACGGCTGGGTGGACTCTTCTGTGGGTTCACGATGACTGCAGCAATCCTATCTAGTTCTTCATATTCTAATTGCTCCTCGATGCATTGAACATGTCGCAATTAACTGTCTTATGAAGATAACCAAGATATGCAGCGGGTGGGAGGATGACTCTCCCTTAAAGGACAGATCTAAGTAATGTCTGTATGACTGGTCTAATAACTGTCCTCGTCCAACTCCAAGTACAGCCCCACCCTGGCCACGTCCTGCACCTAATGTCTATGCCTGGTCATAACTGGCCTCGTCCAACTCCAAGTATAGTCCTGCCCTGGCCACGTCCTACACCTGTAGCAACATGCAGTGCAGCTAGTTCGGCCGCTCCAGTCCCTCCCTACTACTCGCCTAAGCGAATCATTGCATGCATAGTTCTTTTGCTCGTCAGTCTCGTTGACGGCATCCATCTAATCAATCTGCTTTCGATAGTCTTTGATACATCCACATCCCCTCGGCTTGCCTGAAAAAAAGATGTTGGATTATTGCATGGGCAGAGCTTGAAAGCTGATTAGATTCAAGATTTCTAATATTAGAGAGGAACCCGACCACATGCAGCAGTAGAGGATGAATTTGATTATACACAGTTTCTCTTAGATTGATTCGAGCATGGACGGACGACTGAAATCATCAACGTGCTGAAGGCTAGATGCATCGAAGTGAATCCATGATGAGTGAGGAGGAACAACAGTTAGAGAGGATCGATCAACCTCTCATCGAGACACGGGCAGCGGGGGGGAACTGATGGAGGGCCAGCCTACGGGAGCGATGGGCACGGCAGAGTTTTTGGGAAGGAGACGTGTGCATAGAAGGAAACTTATTTCTTACCGAACGGGCAAGAAACAGATCCGATATTAAATGTTTTGGTTTGAAGCGTGAGAAACCAACCGTTCCGTTAGTGACAAAACGCCGTCGCTGGAAGGTTCGGATCAAAATGCCGTCGCCGGAAGGTTCGAGATGGCCTCCCGGTCGTCCCCGGCCTCTATAAAGCCACGCCCAGCCGCAGGCGTTGCCTCCCTCACCGAGCCGAGACGAGCTCCACCAAATCGCCACACACACACCGCCTTCCCCCTCCCCTCCACACCACAGCAGCGAGCGAGAGAGAGAGAGAGAGAGAGAACAGAGATGGCGCCCCGTTCGACCCGTCCCTCTCATCCGGCAAGGAGGGGCACGGGCGTGTTCGAGCTTGCGGATGCGGTCCGCAAGGTCGACGGCGGACAAGCTCCGGAGCTGCCTGCTCGCAGGATCTCACCTCCCGTGAACTGGTATGCCTGCCTCAGCGGAGACGACAGCATCGGCGCAGACGGCCCGGCGGCGGCGGCGGATGGCATGGCGACGGCGGTGGCGAACAGCCCGGCGACGGCGGCGGCGAACAGCCCGAAGGCGGAGTAGAGCGTGGAGTGGCCACTCCGGCGAGGGCTGAGAACAGTCTAGGTCGTCGACTATTTTATTTACTTATTCGCTGCTAGTAGTCGTACAACCCTACATATGCCTAGAAATGTTTATTTACCTTTTTCCCCTAACATACAACTACTACTTGTAAGGAGATGCGATGAACTTTGGCGACGAAATGTGAATCGATCGCTTCTGTTGGTTTCCTTGTACTATTTGCATCTAGTCTAAGATATGAGACCGACCGTGACTAGTATTCAAATTGGATCTTAGATTGGGTATTTCTGCTCTGAGATTTATTATTCTTGCTTCAGCTTTTGCTTTTTTTTCCTGTTCTCTGTTTTTCAAATAAAAATAAAAATCATGGGTTTGTTTGTGGTTCCATGGTTCCATCTGAGAGTATGATTATAGGTCACCACTAGTATAATTTTTCTATAAATTAATTATCAATGATTAGCCATGTGAAATATTGTTAAATACTAACTATGATCTCTTGGTGATATTATTCTATCTTCCATCATAAATAAATACAAATTCATCATGCTAACTTCAACCAGATATAATTTGTACATAAAACAATTTTGCTTTATTTAACTTTGGGACATTGGCACTTTATAAGATCTTTTAAACAGAAGCTTCTAAATGCGAGATCAAAAAAAGAAAGACAATATCCGAAGCCTCGACATCATTAATTTGTGACACTTTAATAAATTGTAGAATGTGCATTACCTTCTGCAAATATAGTGTATGTATATTAGTGTGTTCTTGTTTTTGTTTATCTTAATATCTTAAAATATCCTAATAGTGATCTTTAAAGCGTTTCCTCCAACTAATATCTTGAAAATGGTTTCTAGTGTAAGATCATGAACACACAAATAGGAAAATCTAGAATACATAAGTTTCGGATGTGAATTTTTTTTATATGTGAGACATATTTCAAGAAGTACCCAACTCCAATAGGGTAATTATTTCTGAGTCATTACTTGCTAGAGCCGATCTGTTTTTTCCTTGTCATTATCATAGTCAATTTCTTGATCTTGTTGCCTAGAAACAACTCAAGTGTATAGCTATAGCACTTAGTTACTTCATGTTGTCTTGTTGTCTATGGCAAATGTTGGTGCATATTCAAATGTGGTTGCCGCTGGTATGGTTGGGGGCTAAGTTGTTGGAGTTGTAGCTGGACACTTAGGATGTAAACTGAGAAACATGCCCGTGCGTTGCACCAGGAGAAAAAAATATCACACTCAAGCCCAATAAACTTGCCTCAAGACTCCAGATACATGTCCTCTATTTCAAAATAGTAGCTAGTTCAAAGTTATTCATCAAATACAAACTGGTTAATTCCACCTAAAAGAAATTAATATGTTAACTAATCCTTTAGCCCGTGGTAATGCTCTCCTTTTTCTGATGCTTGGGTGGATGGTGAATTTCAGAAACTCGCCTCATCTCTCCTTCTTCTTAACATATACTTCGTGATGTTGGATTTCAGAGACTTGCCTCATCTCTCCTTCTTCTTAACATGTACTTTGTGCTTCAGTACGGAGCAAAAGCGAACAACAACTCCAAGTGTGTCGCAACAATTGCTAATATTCCTCTCTCGCATCGCGTGTCTCCATGGAGAGAATGTAGAACTTTGATATTTGATACTTCATATGGCAGTAAGAAAATAAGCAAGGATGAATCAACTCAAAATATTTCACATAATCTTCTTGATTATGGTTCAAAGGATGGAAAAAAAATGGAATCCTTTAAGCAAATTTGCTAGTCAACAACTATTATTGCACACACGATTTAGTTTTATAAAGTACATAGTTTATTTTGCATACAGCAAGGCAACATTCTGAAAATAGAAATGTCCGTTTCATCTGAAGTCCAATTGACATAGAAATTTGAGGTTGCAGCTACGTACTCCACTGATACTCTACTCAACAAAGTTTTAGAATTGTAAGTCAAATCCCAGTAGAAAGACTACCTTATTTTGAAGATGAGCATGTAAACCTACTCAAATTCATGGCTGCTGACTCCAAGCCGTACAATACTTCTCTACTTCTCCTCCCCGACCTGATACATATATTGTTCATAGAGAATGTACGCCCAAAAAACAAAAGAATGAGCAAAGACCATGATCTTCCAAGGCTGTAGAAGCATCACGGCTATAAGCCCAGTCGATATAAACTCTTCACTGCCCTTTAAGCCGAACCAATTACCGATTTCTTCTCCATCTTTCATCCCATTTAATTAGGAAACCAATCAGCATGAGTGCATGTCCCTCCTCCATCCCATTTAATTTGCCTCCTACATCAAGTCTTTCTTCTTGATTTTCTATTTCCTTGGCGCTCGTGTGACTTGCTGATATTCCGGGCAGCTTATGACCGTATTTAAATTGGTGAAATTAAGTCTAAAGAACCGAGGTGGGACTATTAGATAGGAGCCCTGTTACTTAGCAAGATTGAGTGCTAGCTTAGGTTGATGTTGCCTTCTCTGCGGGACATGAGGTCCCGAGTTCGAAGTAGCAAAGTGCAAGAATTTTTTGCAGCCATTTTTTTGCCGCTGGACAGAAAACAGAAGCGCGAAGCAAGCCCAATTCGGCCCATGTAGGGAAGACAGACGAAAATAAAGCAACACACGGTCCAACGAAAAACAGGTTAGAATAGTACCACCTCTCATATAATAGCCCCTTTATTAATACTACCTCGCGTATATATTTCAAATTCAAACCGAAAACATAAATTTACAGGAAGAAGCGTATTGTGACAGTGAACCCACGGAGTCAACCCATGCTTTATTATTAGGGAAAGATACCATTAGTTATTTCTGAACTTTCAGTCACTTATTTTGTAAAATAAAAGTTTGTTGGGTGGGAGATTCCTCACCTCATAATTAGGGGCAGACATTTACAACAAGGGTTTAAAGAGGGAGCGATGAGATGCGAGGGGTTATAGGGCGCAGCCGCACAAACAAAGAAGCCATAGGGCACCTTTGCTACCATGACAGTCCAACATTACAGAGGTGAGATGGCTCGAGCCCATGGACCACCACACTATTACGGTGTTTCGAAAGATACCAGCATCAAAATAGCCAAGCTGGCCAGTGGTGGCCTCGGCGCCGGTGGCTAACACGGGTGGACGGGGGGTGAAGCTCACGAACGCATGCTCCTGGTCTGGGGTGAACCGCTAGCGTGGACAAGAAACTGGCAACGAAGGGGCATGTGAAGGGTTGCGTGGCAAATTGAATGTCATGGGCCTTACTACTGCTGACCCACCTCAAGCACCTAAGAGCATCTCTAGCAGATTCCGTAACCGCACGTCCCGCAAAACGCATATAAGGGTTCCCATAAATTGTTTTTACAGTGCGGCGAGCACTCTGGCCGCAAACGCTTCGCACAAGGAAAGCGTTGCGGGAAGCGTATGCAGGATCTGTTCGGCCGGATCGTTCGCTACACCGTAAATTTTTCATAAAACATCAAAAAATTGCACATGTCACAATAATGTCAATTGAATGAAATCTAAAATAAGTTCAACTAACGATTATATACATGGTCAAGCAACTCAAAATAAAACAATAGTCATCATTGCAATAAATGTTCGAATTCTAATAATTATTACAACACCAAATTGTTCAAATCTCACATGAATAGACATGGATACAAATAAGGATCTATCTCCGCCCATATAGCTGTCACCAATGCTGAATAAGATCATGCTGGAGTTGATTGTGAGAGTACGGTTCTCAAACTTCCGGTAGATCTCAAGAAATTCGCTAATCTCATCTGCATCCATGGCAGGCTTCGCACGACAACCAACATTGTCATAGTTGTACTCCAAGTCCAAATCCCTCTCATCCTCGATGATAATGTTGTGTAAAATTTCAGAAGCAGTCATGATGTTTCGAAAGGATTTTTTATACCAGAAGCAAGCGTGACCTCGAACAATGGCAAACCGAGCTTGCAATACACCAAATGCCCTCTCAATACCCTTTCGGCAAGCTTTTTGTGCTTCGGCAAAAAAATTGTGCTTCTTGATTTTGGGGTAACTAATGGTCTTCATAAATGTTGACCATGATGGATAAATACCGTCGGCAAGATAGTACCCCATGGTGTAGTCATGGCCATTGACGGTATAGTTGCAAGCCGGAGCTTTGCCACTAGCTAGCTGAGCAAATAAATGAGATCGTTGCAACACATGGATATCATTCAAAGACCCATGCAAACCAAAGAAGCAATGCCAAATCCATAGATCATGTGAGGCCACGACTTCAAGAACGATGGCGGGCTTGCATTTGTGGCCAGTGTACTGCCCTACCCAAGCTCCTGGGCAATTCTTCCAGCTCCAATACATGCAATCAATACTACCTAGCATGCCCGGCCATCCCCTTGCTTTTTTCATTGCCATGAGTTTCTTTACGTCATCTTCATTTGGAGCACGAAGATACCCCGGGCCAAAAATCCGGATTATTGTCTTTGCAAAGACACAGACACTTTTGATGGTGGTATCTTCGCCAATGCGAAGATATTCATCCGCATAGTCGGCTGGAACACCGTATGCAATCACTCTCATCGCGGCCATTTTTTTATATGCACTAAAACCAATCAAACCAGCGACATTCCTACGCCGGGTGAAGAAACAACAAATTTTCTCGCAAGCCTTGACAATGCAGACGAAAAGTGACCTACGCATTCCATATCGCCTACGAAATAGGTGAGTTGGATATGTCGGTACCTCAGCTAAGTAGTCCTACATGAGAATTTTGTTGCCAAGAGCTCACTTGCGGGGAATGCATAACCGGCCGACTGTCGACCAGCGCCATTTTTTCTTCAGCCTTGCATCAAATTCATCGACGAGATGCAAGAACACTAGGTTTTCATTATCGTCGTCAAGGATCAAATCTTCTTTGTCCAAAGCATCGGATGAAGACGACGAGGACGAACTCCACTGCATCTACAATATGCACACACTCCAGAATGAGTTCACCAGAAACCAATGCGGGCCAAAATCGAGCACGAGCCGGCATGAGTTTCACCCCAACATATCTCGGCGAAGCAAAGCCGCGTCGTGCTGCCCTTTCTTCTCCCGCCGGTCGCCGTGTAGTCGTGCCTTTCTTCTTCCCGCTGCCCGACGCTGCACCGCCCCTTTCGTCTCCCCCGATCGAAGCAGCTCCCTGCTGCCCTCTTCCCCCAACGCGCGCCACTAAGGTTGCCGGAACCAACCGGATCCGCAACGAACGAGCCCGCGTGCCAAGCTCCCAGGTCATGGCGTCGGCGGAGAGCCATGGCTGCAAATGGCCACCCCCGCTGCCGAAAGTTGGTGGAGTAGATGCAGCGCGGCGGAGGACCTTTCACGCGGTTTGGGGCAGCCGGATGCAGCGCCAATTGGCGGAGATTTGCGGCGGCGGCGACGGAGAGTGGAAGCGGGAAACGGAATCGGGCGGAAATAGTTGACGCCAACAGAAAGGGAAATCTGCAAAATAAGGGGGATTCCCGCATAATGTAGGAAATGGGCTCGCGAATAAGGGAGCCCGCAAAAAAATCCGGGACGTGGTGATTTGGCGGATCTACTCGGGCCAGGATATAGGGTGGATCACGCAAATCGGTGACTATTTTAGCGAATGGCCCGTGTTTGGGGAACGTTGCATGAAAAACAATTTTTTTTCTATGCACACATAATGATCTATCCATGGAGATGCATAACAACGAGGGGGAGAGTGTGTCTATGTACCCTCGTAGACCGTAAGCGGAAGCATTTAGTAACGCCGTTGATTTAGTCGAACTTCTTCGCGCTATAACCGATCAAGTACCGAACGTACCACACGTCCGAGTTCTGCACACGCTCAGCTTGGTAACGTCCTCCGCCTTCTTGATCCAGCAAGATGGCGAGGTAGTGGATGAGTTCCGGCAGCACGACGGCGTGGTGACGGTGATGGTGAAATGATCTCCGCAGGTAGGTGCACCGGGATGATTTTGGCATTGATTTTTTTTGTGAGGCCTCCTCAAGTGTTATTCGTGGACGAAATTCTTCAAAAAGCTAAAACTTTTGATCAAATTTTGTTTTGTGTGGATTTTCCACTCCTGGCTGCACCTACACCCTTAATGAGCAGTAAATTCACACATGAAAAAAACAAAATGATATAAAACTGAAATTTTGGGACATCAAATATGATCCAAAGTTATAGCTTCTTGCAAAATTTCATCCACAATAGGAGCCCTCAAAAAATAACAACATCAATGCTCAAAGTTTTTTGCACTTCTGAGCATTTTTTTTGTGAAGGCTCCTTCTTTGCGGACGAATTTTTGCATGAAGCTAAAACATTTGATCTTGTTTGATGTAAATAAAATCGTTTTTTATTTTGTTATATTTTTTCTTCTGAATTTAATGTTCATCCAGGTGCACCTGCACCTGAGAGCAGCCACACCTTTCTCTTTCGGAAGCCATGTTAGTTAATGCGCACAACTGATCTCTCAGATATGGCCCTACACAATCTCTCGAGTGGGTACCGAGTCTGTTAGCAACCTAACAATATTTTTTCTCGATCTAGTACTCTTCTCACGAATTCGTGTAGCAATTTAGGGATTACAATCACAGGATACAAGAATTTGGGAAGGAGGAGGAAGAGGAAGAAGATAGCCGCCGCCGCCGGGTTTCGTGATCCACTGGATGAGTTGGTCGTTGCTTCTACCCACGTACTTGTAGCAGCAGCAGCCAGAGGATTCCTAGCCAGGCCAGGCCCATGTGATGTGCACAGGCAAGCCCACGCGCAAGTATGGGCTAGGGTTGGGCCCTAACATCCCCCCTTCTTGAAATTCGGCTCGACCCCAAGCCCGACTCCACCAGGAACCTCCCGGATCCCATTGCACTCGATTGTCCGTGACTAGCTCAAAGTCGCGGTGGTAGCTGAAGTAGGGAATGAATTTAACGACGTGGGAGTAGTAGTCGTGGATAATGGCGCCCAAGTTGAAGAAGATGTCGAGGAAGTAGTCGTTGTCGAAGCCGTCGATAGAGCCTTGTGCGAAGCCGGTAGAGACAAAGATGACACCCCTCCCTTCTTGAGAATGTTCTTGATCCGAGCAAGTACATAACACCATTTCACCCATGCTCCATGCTCCCTCGCTGATTAACTCCGGCCTCAGATTCCTTGATGGTTGACGATCAGAATCTGGCAAGGCCACAAGACAGCGGACAACCAAAATCATAGCACAACTCGGTCCTTGAAAGACCTCCTGTCGAGTCAATTTGATTATCAACAATAATGCAAATCCTCCAGGATCCCAAGACCTGCCTCGTTGGTAGAGGTGCAAGTCAGGTTCCAGCATACCAAGATCACCAGTGACCGCAGAAGTTGAATAGAGCCAAGACAGGGAGCATATGTTGTCATAGGCTTCGAGTTCTTTCTTGAAAATGCGCAGCAGATAAGCAAGGAATAGCCTAGGCTCATATGACACAACCCGTACAAGAAGGTCATTGGTTCCTTTGAATCTCGAGTTAAACCATACATCAACCCTTGTACTTGCCGAGTTAACCACTATCCAGCGTTGCACTGAATCAATTATATGCACAGTGCAATCACACAGACTGATTTGACTGGAATCCTCTATTCTCAAATATGCAAGGCAGGGTTGCTGATTCAACTGGAGTAAGAACACCCAGTTTAGGACTTTGCTTCAGTGGAACTTGCGCATAATATTCAGAACGAGAGCTCTTTCCAATTCAGTCAGTCCTTCAGCACAACAAGTGGTTGCACACATGTCTAAAATCTTCTTAAATTTGTGAGTAACAGGAATGCTCCTAATGGCAGCATCTGACAAGTTCCATGGCTCTTTGTGTTTAGACGCAACATCTCCAGTGTTCCACAATATCTCAAGCCCCAAACGAGTAGTGGCCTCCTTGACCTGTACTGCTCTGAAGTTGCCTGAAAATGGTGGCCACAGTAGCTCCAGCGTCACATTCTCTTGATCACGTACTTCAGAAGATGACTGCACAAAAGAGATCACTGACCACCACTCTATAGCACACAAGTGTAAATCATCCATTATTGGCGTTATCAGCTGACTTGGGACATGGACATTCTTTTGTCTAGGAGGAATCCAGCAAATAACCTTCTGACAAAGACATGGCTGCAGCTGCAAACTTGCCAAATACCTTGAGGATTCAGGAGACCAAGCAAATGGCGGCCACGGCATGGGTCGTATCACCTTTTCATCTGCTTGATCCACCAGAAATGATGGCCAAGGCATTGGTTGCAGCTCGGCCTTGCTGCCACTACCTTGCAAAATGAGAGCTCCTTCTCCAATCACCCTCTGTAGCCTTACTATCTGGTGACAATTATCAGCTATAGTTATCACCACTATATGAACCAAAGAACATATCTCCCAAAAAGGCCAATGCAGTAGCTCTAGTAAAGACACCATCCCGTTGTGTATGTTCTCAGCCTGAAAGTGGATAGACATGCCACACAAAGGAACTTCAGGGTCTCCCTTATTAAAAGTTCGGCGAATAGATTGATCCAACTCAACTGTTTTTTATCCCCTGAAGTCAAGATACCCTGGTCGGGGGCGCTCTTAGCAGTACAAACTGTCCTGTCCAGAGAAACATGTTGCTCTTCATAAGCATTAAGAACATTAGCTGCAACTATATCAGTTGACTGCGACGAAGGACCACAAAACATTGGAGAAGGCATGTCTATTGCAAATCCAGCAGACTCTACTAGAAGCTGAAGCAGTCTCTGAACCGGAGCATTTTCGAAGCCAACAAACGGACCGTGTGCCTTGTGTGGTAATAAATTGTGCTTCAGTACTTCTCCTGGATCCCAGGTCAACGGCAAATTAGTGTTGCCTCGCACATACTGAGTAGGAGGTGGCTGTTCTTGCAATTCGTGTTTCATCCTTGGCTGCTGGTCCGGTGGCCACCACACATATTCAGAGTCACCGGAGACGCAACCACAAGCTTTGCCATGGAACAGAACAATGTCTTGCATAGAAATTTGATTAGGAAGTACGCCGACGATGGTAGTGGCCGATGAGAGTGACGGGGTGGCAACAACTCGGTACGAATCATCTGTCGAACAATTCACGAATGTCTTGGTGATGTAGTCCAGGGGCACATTGTAGGTAACCTCGATGATCTCCTTGGCCTTTGTGGTGGATGAGGAAATGCCAGTAGGTACTGCAGGTGTGGTGAGGACACCAGGAGGGGTCTCCACGCTGCGTACTTGCCCGGGTTGGAAGACAACACCGTGGCAGTCACCACTGCGAGGGACTCGGCACTCATGACAGAGTCAGCGAACTGCTCAACCTCCTTGTTGCTGAGGTCGACGACGGGCTCGGGGCTGGCGGTGGTGACCTTGTTGACGTTTTTGGTGGCGACAACTTGGTTCGAGCCATCCGTCGAACAAGTGATGTGCGCCATTGCAATGCCAGCAGGGGGCTCGTCGTGGATTACCTCGAGCAGTTCCTGGGCCTCGGTGGTGGAGCCGGAGACGTCGGGGACAGGCATTAACGAGGCGTGCGTCGTGGTTGAGGCCGCCGGATCGACAAGCGGGTAGCCCCAACTGGATCACCCATGCGCGCGGCCGCGAACTCGGCCTTGATACTATCCATCTGCGCCGATAGCTGCGCGAGAAACCACATCATCTGCTCGTCTGCGGTCATGGCGTCCCACTCCGGTGGATAGACGAGGGAACAAGGAGCCTGCTCCGGATCGGGCATGGTGCTGTCGCTGGTGGAATTGGGGAATCGAGCGAGGTGGTAGGCGAAATTTACTGGCTCTGATACCAGATGTTAGCAACCTAACAATATGTTTTCTCGATCTAGTACTCTTCTCACAAATTCGTGTAGCAATTTAGGGATTACAATCACAGGATACAAGAATTGGGGAAGGAGGAGGAAGAGGAAGAAGATAGCCGCCGCCGCCGGGTTTCGTGATCCACTGGATGAGTTGGTCGTTGCTTCTACCCACGTACTTGTAGCTGCAGCGGCCAGATGATTCCTAGCCGGGCCAGGCCCATGTGATGTGCATAGGCAAGCCCACGCGCAAGTATGGGCTAGAGTTGGGCCCTGACAGAGTCCGTCCATGCATGAACAATTGAAAGAGAAGGAGAAGCCAATCCACGGCTAGCTGGATAAAGAAGAAGAATTTAAGTCTACCGCCATGTTTTCGCTCTGTCAAACACATGACACGCTGTTGACATGAATAAGTGGCGTCGGGATTCAAAATCTGGAATGAATTGAGCGACTACAATTACAAATATAGGCAAACTGTACCCAGGCTCTCCAAATTCTCTCACACCATCTTCTTTCTTGAGCAATGCTTCCATTCCATCTTAACCTACCTCCACACGTGAAATTTCATGGCAACAGTGGCTTCGAAGCCGGTGAAGGGAAGGAGCGGCGGCCACTGGCAAGGCCATCTATGTCTCTGTTTTTCCAGACGTGGTCAAGGCCAGGTATGCCTTGGACGTTGGCGCGTACGAGGCAGCGAGCCCAGCTTTGCGCTCTCCCGATGAGAGCGTGGAATCTCTGGTGGTAACACTGGCCCGTCTGCAGGTTGTAGAGGAAGCTGCCCATCACCCTACGACTAGTCGCGTGAGAGAGGGGGGTTGTTCGAGTTGCGCAGTGACGCGCGTGGCCTTCCCGATTGCCCCCTCCTCCTCTATGGAGCAGTTTGTCCTCATGCAAGAAGGTTCTCCGGCATGAGTCAACGCGGCTTGGTTTGGCTTGTGCGAGAGCGTTCAATTTGGCTGCAAAGCAGACATACCTGGCTGGTGAGAACACGGCTGCTCCTGTCGGCGAGGAGGCTGTAAGGTACTCCCTCCGTTCCGAATTACTTGTCGTGGAGGGACATCGACAAGTAATTCGGAACGGAGGGAGTGCATTAGGAGATGGTAACTCTTGGTGCGGAGTATGTCAAGAAGGCGATGTTGCGCACGGTTGAGGAGGAATCATGTGAATGGAGGTTGCCATTGTCCTTCTCTCAATCTCTCCCCTCCCTTTTTCGATCCATCCAAGAAACTGAAGCAAAGTAAAAAAAGTCAGCTCGAGATTTGCCGGGAGGGCAAGTCAAATGAGAGATCATTGACATGTGTGATGTGGTTCCTCACTAGGCATCGACAACATGAAGCACACATATTTCCCGAGGGCCTGATGTGCTACACCACTAGCAGGAGTGCTGACACGCGGCAGGGGCTGAAGGACCCTAGTGATGGCGGTCCGGTGGGACGCTCCCCGGAGGGAGCCGCTCATGTGGGCGCTCGCCGAGGCCGCCCACTAGCTTCCATTTGTGCTTCTTTTTTTTATCTCAACAGAACACCTTCTAACTCGTTCAAGTTTGACCCTCTATATATAAAAATATGCGAAGATCTACAACCTCAAAGACACACACACACACACATATACAACACTTATTTTAAAACAGAGGGGGTACATTTTAGATTTGGTCAAACGTAGATAAATCTGAATTCCTTTTTGATAAAATAAATAAATCTGACTTAACACCCAACTCAAACTCTATTTATTTTAATTTGAAAAAAAACAATCTTCCTCGCTACGACATCGCCTTTGCCGCGGGCAGCACCACAGCACGCCACCCCGTCTGACACGCGGGCCCCACCACACGCCTGCAACGGCACGCGACACCGCGCGCGTGCCGCGTCCTCCCCGCCCCGCTGACACTGCCAGTGGGCCATCCGGCGTCCGTCCCCCACTCTCTCTGCCCCGTCCTCGCCGCCCCGCCTGGCGCCACCTCTCCCTCCCTCCAGAAGCCCCGACCAAAAACCCCCGACCAACCACCCACCGCCGACCAAAACCCTACCCCCCACCGCCACCGCCACCGCCACCGCGGCCCCGCGATGGTCGTCTCCTTCAAGCTCGCCCGCCGCGGCCGCCGCTTCTACCCGCCGCCTCCGGCCTCCGCCCCCGCCGCCGACGCCCCGGACGCCTCGCCCAAGCCGCCGCCGTGGGAGGTGAGCACCCTCCCCGTCCCCGTCCCCGTCCCCGATAAGCGCCGCCTCCGTCCATCCCCTCCGTATCCGCTCATTTCGCCGCGACCTTGACCGTACGGCACGGGCGCTCACCATCTGACCGAAACCCGTGCGTGCAGGCCGCCGCGGCGGGGCCGGGGCTCGCCATCGCCGCCCGATCGTCCGCGCACGGAGCCGATGCCGCCGATTCCGGTGAGGCCCCGACCTGTCCGCCCCGATTTCTTCAGTTAATCTGTTATTCCGAACTCGCTCAAATGTTGCTCAACGACAAGCTGGTGATGCTGAAACCTCTGCCGCTGCAGGCCTCGAGGCGTCCTTCGCGCTGAACCTGTTCCCGGATGGGTACTCGGTCGGCGGGCTCGACAAGGTCTGCGTGCGAATCGCACTGGCCGCTGCTGCTACATGTTTGTTCGTTTGTTTTGTGTGATTACTTGATGATGCTGCTCGGTTGCTCATGGCCGAATCTGTTGGTTTCGGTGCAGGGGATGCTTGTGTTCCTCATTGGTGATGATCTAGAGAGGATGCCCTACACCAGGGCGTCCACAGCTCTGCTGTCTGTACGTATGGTGCTCATTTCGTTTTTCTCTGTATATATTGTCAAGGGGGAGAGGGGGGTGACTCGGGGGCCGGGGGGTAATTAATCATGAGTCGGTTTCCAAGTTACAGAAACAAGGTAAAAAAAGGAGTGATTAATTGCACCGCGGAGTGGGTGCTAGACTTCACAGTCCATTCCTGTGCAACAAATTTATGGGCGCGCCGGAGGCGAACACACGAGACTAGAGGGCATTTCGACTGCCGCCAAATTTGTTGCACACATAGTTCTCTTTTGCTGATGAGATCAGAGTAAAGTATTGCTTTGCATACATTTCATGGAGCCACTGCACATTTTATATTCGTGGGAGTGTACATTTTATTTCTTTTATGGCATGTTCTTTCTGTGGGGGAACCACCACATAGCTTTTGTTGCATATTTATTCCCAGAAATTCAGAGCACCCTTAACAAGTTATGTAGTCCTGACTCCAGATGGTCTTCTTATTTCTGTTGCATATTCTTGTAGTGCATCATCTGTGGATTTTATACTTTTATAAATGTGTTCTTACAGGATATTGAGTATGGCTGCTTGCCTAAAGATATATTGCACGGTGTCCCTTGCAAATTCCAAAATGGAATTGTTGTTTGTGAGGTTAGCTCGAGTCGTATCTTCCAACTTCAGTGTCTGTATTATCTCTGCTTATGCGGGTTTCCTTTTTTACATTGTAATGTACGCAGGTGCGGGACTACAGGTCCTTCCTGTCGAATGGGGATAATTCTTCAGAAGACGACTTCCCCATAATGAACAGAATTGCTCTTAGGTTGGGCACTGAATGTGTTGTCAATGATCTATCTTTGATTGCGGATGCTTCATGGACTTATCATGAGAAATTGGTCAGCACTTCTGTAAACCTGAAATGGCAATGTTTAACTCTCATCTGCTACTTGCAAAATCCCACCTGATTTATTTTTCTTATGCATATTTCAGATTGCCGAGTCGACCATCATTAATTCCTTGCAACCCAGGCTTAATTTGGATCCTAAGCCATGCCTTGAGAAGCTTTGCAACTCTGTTAAGAAGGTACCCCCGCTTTCAGTTCCTGGATCCTACTCAATTCTTTTGTTAACTTTAGAAAGTACTGCAACTTAGCTTGTGCTTTTGTGCCAAATTGTATGTAAATAGATCGATTTAGGTCTACATAAGGGAAGACAACGAATGAAAGAGACATCTCTTCTCAATATTTCTCCTGGCCCTCCTGAACAATGCAAGCCCAAGGAATGCGATGCCTGTGAAGGTGCAGCAGTATGCATTGAGAATTCAGCTCTAGAAGTCTTGCCAAGCGGAATACTGAGCTGCTCGCCAGTGAACTGTCCATCACCTCCCCAAGTTAACAGTGCCAAATCAACTGCAGTGTCTGATCCCGAAGATACTACGCAATGCTCTTCTTCCATTATCAACAGTTCTGCCTTCTGTGACAGAGAACAAAGTGCATCAAGTACTCCTGCTTCTGATAATTTTCTTCAGAATCATGATCAGCATCAGGTGGACTTAGATACCATGGAGGTTGATCATAAAAAGGGACGATTCCTAAGAGAGACAGTTCTACCACAAAAGAGAAAGGAGGGCTCGAATCTTGAACATGAAAGGCTGTTTTCAGACAAAAGTGCAAGGTTGAGCTCCCGAAGTTCCGATGACCAGTTTCAAAAGTCAGCGGAGGCTCCAAATAAAGAAGGTCTTATGCTAGGATCTCCAAAAGAACTGTCGGCTGAGGACAAGGTATATCAGATAATAGGCAACAAGGACATGGAAGTACATCAACAGAAGTCCTTCTCAACTCCTTCCTTGAACATAAAGGATCCATGTCCAGAAAAGTTTGCCGAAAAGGTTAAGCAGGGTTCTCGGAAAGAACTGCCAGTTGAGGTTATGGTTGATCAGACCATGAGCAAAAAGGACATGAGATTACAGGAACAGAAGCCCTTCTCAGTTGTCTCAACAAATCACTCACTTCCTTCCTTCAACAGAAATGAGTCATGTTTAGAACAGTTCCCTGAAAAGGTTAAGCTGGGATCTCAAAAAGAGCTGCCGGTTGAGGTCAAGTTAGAACAGTCAATCGGCAGAGGAAAGGAAAATGAGCCCCTGTCAATACTCCCGGCCACTCTTCCACACTCTTCCTTGAACAGAAATAGTCTGCATATAGAAAAAATCCCTGAAAAGGTTCACTGTTCGGATACAAGGATGAGAGAAAGTCATCTCGTCTCATGTGTAGATGTGGACAATCACGGAGGAGAGCTCAAAGACAGTTCAGTGACCCCTGTAACTTCCTGCAATGCAAGTTCAAGAAATGCAGATGCCAAACCTCAGGAGGATAAAGCTTCCATGGAGCCCCAACCTACTACTTCAAAGATAAAAGTATCAGAAACTTCTACCATTTCTCTGAACCAGCAAATCCATTTCGAAGGGCAGAAACAAGCTGATATTCTGGTCAGGCGTTCGTGTGAGGACAGAAGCTCAATAGTACCAGGTGTTACTGATGGTACTAGCAGTCAATTTGGTATTTCTCCAGATATTGAGGTGTGCATTGGACACCCTTTATATAACATTGAACCTAACATAGAAAGGATTCTATCAGAGGTCATCCTGACCACGCAGAGGTGTTGTACAACTTCACTCTGTACTTCTCATTTTAAGTTGGATTTTTTCGGTACAACTGGTGCCAGAATTATAGAAGTTCTTTATATTGTTCATTATTCTTTATGTAGGCATGCACCAGATGGGAATGCTGCTAAAATTGATGGTCTTGAAACATTGACGCCAGTGAATTCCTGCTCACCATCTTGTTTCATTCGGTATGAGGGTGCTGAGGGAAGTCCATACACGCGGGAGGAGACCATTTCATGCTGTCTAACTAGGAGAACGAAACATACTCGAAATATTAGAAGCCTTGTTTTTCACCGTGTACAGTATTTCTGTAGAGGTGGGTTTATTTCTGCTTGCGCACGCATACTCTTATTTTGCGCTTAGTTCTACTCTTGTTCTAAAGCATTGCACATGGCAGGTATAATTGATCAATCTCATTACATACTTTGCCTTCTTGAGTCTGATTCACCGGATGACCATCAAATAGCTGTTGAAATGATATCGGGACATGAGCGTTTTCACATCGCTACTCTCCCCACTTCTGTGAGTACTATTTTAATTCAGTTTTACAATGCAAGAATAATACTGTAATACCTCTTCATCTCTGTCTCCTCCATGGTATGCTTCAGGATCAAGCAAAGAAGTTTGTGGATCAATTCATTCTTCTGGTAAGTAAGCATTGTCTTCCAAGGCATTCATTGTTTTGACAATAAAGAAATTGAACCTTTCTGTCTTTGTCTGGTTAAAAAAATACATTCTGTCTGTGGCCACTTGCCACTAGGCACTGACAAGCTGTTGATATATGTTTAAATATCAGTATTTTTTTATTGTTTACCCTTTTTGCATATTAAACTAGTTGCTGCCCTGGATGATTTGTTTTAGGAACTGTCTTCTTTGTATGCTGAAATAATATGTCAGGTCGATTTCTGAGTTTTGGGTTGTATATGCAGATGAAACGGGATGGCTACACACTATGCAATTCTACGGTCTGTAATGGATTCTCTGAACTCACACAGGTAAGATGAGGATTCCTTTTAATACTCGCATTTTCAGTAGCACTCTCTTCTCGCACATTAAGATTTCCCAGATATTTTCCCATATCGACACGCCGCCTTTTGCATCACTTACTCGAATACGCCATCATTTTTCAGCAATCCGCAGATGTATCTCAGCCCGGCTATCTGACTGGAGAACATCCACAGTACCAGGGGTTCTCGCCTTCTGTTGCAAAAACCGTTGTGATTAATGAATGTAAGGATACAGGTTTTGCATCGGAGAAGAGGCTCCCAGGCCCAAATGTACATGCCAATGCTCGGCAGCAAGGGAGCCAGCAGTGGGGACTGCCAGATGTACATGCCAATGTTCTGTATCAAGGGAGCCGGCAGTGGGGCCTGCCAGATGTGCATGCAAATGCCCAGCACGAAGGGAGTCATCACTGGGGGATGCGAGATGCGCACAGAAATGCCATGCAGCAAGGGAGTACTCAGCAGTGGGGGCAGTCATATGCACACACAAATGCTCCACGGCTAAGGGGTAAGCAGCAACGGGGGAAACCATATGCAGACACAAATGTTCTGCAGCGCAGGAGTAACCAGCAGCGGGGGAAACCATATGCGCATGCAAGTTTTCCGCAGCAAGGGAGTAACCAGCAGTGGTGGCAACCATACGCACACGCAAATGTTCCGCAGCAAGGTGGCAATCAGCAGTGGGGGCAAACATATGCACACGCAAACGTTCGGCGCCAAGGGAGCCAGCAGCAATGGGGGATGCCGGATGGTCATGCAAATCTCCGGCGTCAAGGGAGCCAGCAGCAATGGGGGATGCCAGATGATCATAGTACAAATGCTATGCACCAAGGGAGCCAACAGCAATGGGTACAGCCAGAGCAGCAACACCCAACGCCGGCAAACGTCGATGCATCCCACTTCTCGAACCCTGGTTACCCAGCCGAGCAGCAGTACAACAGCAGAGCCTTCCAACAAGACCAGAGGCGGCCGCCATTCTCAGGCGGGGCGTGCCCAACGGATCAGCACCAGCACTACTACTACCCCCAAAGCAGACACGATATACCAGGAGGGTCCAGCGAGAGATACCCTACGACTGCGAGCATGGGTGCAGGCAGCTATGGCCAGTGGCACCAGACTCCGACTCCTCCCCCGCAGCAGCACGACGGCACGACGTACCGGTGGCGTTTCCAGGATTTGGGCAGGCAGGCGCAGATCAACAACCTGCCTCCAATGCAGGCCGGGAGGAGCGTGCTGCTGTCGGGGCTGCACCCCGCTGGAGGCCCGCAGACGAGCTCCCCGGCCACCGGCTCCGATGGCAGCGTCACCAGCACGTTCCTGGTGCCTCCCAGCGGCTACCACCAGTACCCGCCGCCGCCGTCGCATGGCATATGCTGAAGGGCGACGTTATCAAGCATGGTTTCGTCGGCGCGGCGCGCTTTTGGCGCAGGTTAAAAGCACAGGAAGTACTTGCAGCACATAATTTACGGACACTTTGTTTCGACGAAGTTCCTTCTTTTGTTTCGCGCTTCCCTGGTTGATATATAGCAGGTGCACGGTGATTTTTCTATGCTCTGGTAGCCTTAGCATGATGGCTACATTTTTGTGATGTACCGAGGGGTAGGCATGCTTAGCATGATAGCCTTAGCATGCTCCTCCTGGGCGGCTAATATCATACAGTACAGATTACGGAAACTTTGTTCAGGACTGGACTTCTTTTTGTTCATACTCCCTCTGTCCCATAATGTAAGACATTTTTTTACACTACACTAGTTTCAAAAAACGTCTAACGTTATGGGACGGAGAGAGTACTTACCTCTATCCCAGCGGCTACATTTCGTTCTTTTTGTTCATACTTTGTTCAGCGACCTGAACTAGTCCAGTATAGA
The DNA here is from genome assembly GCF_002162155.2 of Triticum dicoccoides. Classification (NCBI taxonomy): domain Eukaryota; kingdom Viridiplantae; phylum Streptophyta; class Magnoliopsida; order Poales; family Poaceae; genus Triticum; species Triticum dicoccoides. The sequence goes on from NC_041385.1 coordinate 17,718,407, forward strand.
TTATGGAAACGGCTACACTTTTGCGGAGCGCAGGGGATAGTCGGATACACAAACTTGATGGGAGGGATTCTGATGTTTATGCTTGCAACTTCCTGTTAGGGCCAGGTTTGCTTCAGGCTCCTGGCCGTATTCTCATCCAGGAGTTTTTTACATTGTGTTAGACGCTGAGCTGAGCTGAGCTGAGGTGATTAATAAACTAATGACCCCTGATATTAGTGTGCCCTGTTTATAAAAAGATGCCTTTTTTTGTTTCAAACTTTCTCCGAGAGCAACGAACGAACGAGTACCATTTTGCTTGCTATATATATATATACACGCAGTTTTGCCGGTCAATTTGATGTACAGAGAAGCAACGTATAAAATCCGGGAACCAGACTTTTTACTCGTTCAGCTCCCGTAGCTCAGTTGGTTAGAGCGTTGGTCTTATGAGCCGAAGGTCGCGGGTTCGAGCCCCGCCGGGAGCAAAACCTCTCACCGTCACGCCTATTATTCGTTTCCGTACAGCAAATGTTTTTTTAAGAAAAAAGTCTAAAATAAACTTCGAACTTGTAGTTGCTTCCGGTGTTTGTGCTTATGTTTTTGTCTTCATTATACTTTGTTTTTTCTCTGGTTTTTCTTTCTTCATTATAATTTTCATTTTTTTTCTCTTTTTTTTGTTTTCTTCATATTGTTAGTTTTTTTGCTTTTAGTTTGCTTCTTTACCGGTAACTGATTTTCTATTTTACACAAGTGTAATTATTCTCAGTACCCAATGTGCATTTTTAGAGTAGACGTGAAATATTTTTTGATACACTTTCGACATTTTTCAAATATATTACATACATTTTTTGAAATACATGGTAATATTTTTTCAAATATGCATTTTACATTTTCTTAACAACAACAAACATTTCATAAACTACACGAACATTTTTTTTACATTGTTACACATTTCTAAAATTGTATACACTTTTTTCAAACACATGTCATATATAGTCTTCTAAGGGTATGATACATTTTTCCACATCAAGAAAACATTTTTTCTATTTTGTATACAGTTTTTTATAAGTCACAAGCGCATTTTTTATTCTTTTTGAATCACAAATATATTATTTTACATTGTACTATTTGTCTATGAAAAGCCACATGCATTTATCCAAACTCGTGATATTTTTTAGATGTCACTAAAAATTTCTTACACATTTGGTCAGGTTTCAAAATTCGTTCCCAGTTTTACAATTTTCAAAAGGTGTTCGCATTCTTCAGGTTTGTAAAAGTGTTCGCTTTTTCAAAATTGATTGCTTTTTCAAAAAATAGTTGTTTTCCTAAAGTATTCAGAATTTTCAAAAAGTGCTCACACTTTATACAATGTCCGGACATTTCCAAAATTGTTTATGTTTTGAATATTTGTTTACCCCTAAATTTTTTTCAAAGTTCAACGCTTTGGTGTCTGCTTAAATATACCGGGCCACTTATAGTGTCACTCATAGTTGTATGTACTAGTGGCTAGCGGGATGAGCTATACTCTGCCAGGTCCCAAGTTAAAAGAAAAAAAACTCGCTTCGTGCCTGATGGGCCGGCCCAGTCGAGTCCACAGCTAACAATCCCGGGATTTAACATGCCACGTCGACAATCCCTGTTTGGGAACTCACTCAAGGTTAAAAATAGACCGGGATCAGAGGGTTCGGTGTGCTGATTTCCGGGATTTGAAGTTTGGGATTCGATTTAGCTTTCGTCTACAAGTTCAAGGTTTATTTTAGACTTTTTCTTTTTTAAGTATTTTGCGTATTCACTATCCTCTGTGGATATTGTTATCTTAGAAACAACAATGTCCTGTTAGAAAAGAACGCTTTGTGTATACCACCTACTTATTTGCATGGTGTTGCAAACACTTTAAACAAACCTAATGGTACAGTAATTTTGTTGAAGTATCTATTGAAAATGACCATTCAGTGAAAATCTAAAAACTTTCAGCAATTGCCATCACATCGAGAATGTAAGATACAGATGAAAAGTGGGTGTTTGAGGAGGGTTTGGGGTGCCCGGCTGTAGATGCTCTAACCAGCCACTTAAACATAGTTTTTCAAGTAACCGTGTATTCTCACGTGCTAGCTGGTAATGACTAAAAAACATTGGTAAGTTAGGGTTAATATTTTGTGGTCAGGGCGTGTGCAATTACCTATTGGGACAGATCATGACTTCATGGAACTAGTCTTTTTCTTGACATGTTTTAGATAATTATATGTTAACTTCAAAATTTGAATTATCAAGTGTCATACATGAAGAGGTTTTCGATTAATAGAGCAAGCAGTGAAAAATGCGAATTCAACAAAAAAATGTGAATGATATGCAACCGGAAACAGAAGCAGAGCTATATTTTTATGGTAATTAATTTGGATTACTATACTTTTGCTTGCAACATGAAGTTTGGTTCTATGCAAGGCTTGGTTCCATGACTTTTGTTGTGGTCACAACTTCATTTTGGTCTATGAAGCTGAATACTGATATATTATTATTAGTTCATACATTTATATGATTACTATGTTTATATATTTCACACTAGTAGAAAAGGGGCCAATGGTCCAGGCCGGTCCAGCCCATTAGTCCCGCTTCAATCCAGAACCGGGACCAATGGGGGCATTGGACCCGGTTCGTGAGCCCGAGGGGCCGGCCGGGCCACGTGGGCCATTGGTCCCGGTTCGTCTGGACCTATTGGTTCCGGTTGGTGGGACGAACCGGGACCAATGACCCTCGCTCCTGACCCACCACCATTGGTCCCGGTTGGTGGCCTGAACCGGGACCAAAGGCCGACTATTAGTTCCGGTCCATTCCATCAACCGGGACTAAAGGGTTGATCCTCGTTGCAGCCAAAGTTTAGTCCCACCTCGCCAACCGGAGGGGAATCAGACCGGTTTATAAGCCCCTCCCTCTCTGCCTTATTGAGCTCCTCTGAAAATGAAAATAGATGCCCTTATATAGGGAATTTAGGCTAAATTCATACGAATTTCTCTTGAAATTTGTTATGAATTTAAATTGAATTTCCTCTATAAGCGCATCTATACTCATTTCTGAGTAGATTTTTTATATAGTTTTTTTTCTTTTCTGCTATATTTGTTTTTTTCTTTTTATTTCTGAGTTGTAATAAGTCATTAAAAATAAGCATCTATGCTCATTTTTTAATAAAGTTAATCATAACTATTTTTTCTTCTATTTATTTTTGAATTGTAATAAGTCATTAAAAATAAGCATCTACGCTCATATTTTAGTAAGTTAATCACAACTATTTCTTCTTCTTTTTATTTCTGAGTTGTAATAAGTCATTAAAAATAAGCATCTATGCTCCTTTTTTAGTACAATTAATCACAACTATTTTTTGCTTCAATTCATTTCTGAGTATCTTTTTATATAGTTTTTTCTTTTCTGCTATATTTATTTTTTTCTTTTTATTTCTGAGTTGTAATAAGTCATTAAAAATAAGCATCCATGCTCCTTTTTTAGTACAGTTAATCACAACTATTTTTTGCTTCAATTCATTTCTGAGTAGTTTTCTATATAGTTTTTTTTCTTTTCAGCTATATTTTATTTTTTCTTTTTATTTCTCAGTTGTAATAAGTCATTAAAAATAAGTATCTATGCTCATTTTTTAGTAAAGTTAATCATAACTATTTTTTCTTCTATTTATTTTTGAATTATAATAAGTCATTAAAAATAAGCATCTATGCTCATATTTTAGTAAAGTTAATCACAACTATTTTCTTTTCTTTTTATTTCTCAGTTGTAATAAGTCATTAAAAATAAAAAAGAGGCACAATGCTTGTTAATTTGCTTCAAGCCTTTCGGAATAGTGTCAACTGCACTGCACATATCTTTGTGCAGTCTACCGTATTCCTCAAGGCTTGAAGCTAACCAACGTGCAGGAGCATTGGGCCTCTTCGTCATCGTCTCTGCACTCAGGGCTTATAAACAGCTGCGAGTGCCTCTCGCTTGGCGAGGTGGGACTAAAAAAACAGCTGCAGGAAGAATCAACAAAAAAACAGCTGCAGAAAATAAAAAAGTAGTTAGACGGGTCCATTGGTACCGGTTGGTGGCTCCAACCGGGACTAATGCCACCCTTCGGTCCCGGTTGGTGGCCCTAACCGGGACCAATGCCACTCTTTAGTCCCGGTTGGTGGCACCAACCGGGACCAAATGTCTTCGTTTTCCGCCCTTTGGCTGCTGAAAAGAGGCCTTTGGTCCCGGTTGGTGGCACCAACCGGGACTAAAGGGTGCATTGGTCCTGGTTGGTGCCACGAACCGGGACCAAAGCTTTTGTTGCATATACATCACTTAGCGCGACTTCGATCTCTCCTGCTCCACTCCCGTCGCCGCGCGTCTCTACCGCCACCTCGCCGTCGCCGCCCCGCCCCGACGCCGTCGCCGC
>NC_041385.1:17723772-17730957 GCF_002162155.2 Triticum dicoccoides
ATTAGATGTGTAGTAATTAATTTGTTTATATTATGTTAGATTTTTTTGTTAGATTAATTAGATTTTTTTGTTAGATTAGATGTGTAGTAATTTTGATATTTAGTTCATAGATTTTTTTTGTTAGATTAGATTTTTTTTTGTTAGATTAGATGTGTAGTAATTAATTTTGTTCATAGAATTTTAATGATTTTTTTGTTCATAGTATTTAGAAAAAGGAAAAAAACAAGAAGTAGTTTATATATAGTTGAACTAGCTAGTTGATTTAATAAACTAATTTATTTTACAATATATAGAAGTAGTTTGTTTTTAGTAAGTACTACTTATTTATTTATAGTAAGTGCTTAGTAGTTGAACTGGATAGTTGATTTAATTAATAAAACTACTTTTATTTAACTATATATAGAAGTAGTTGCCGCATCGACGTCGACGATGCCTATCCCGCATCCTCGTCATCGTCGACTCGGCGGTGGAGGCCTGCTTGATCAGGACCATGTTCGGGACTGGGCTCCGCCGGGCTGGTATTGGGAGGTGCTACCTTCTGGGGGACGTAGGTTGGTGAGAAGGCAGCCCGTTGTTGACCCGATCCTTGTTTGGTGGCGGTCGCGTGGGCCAGTGACGGTGGTGAGGCATCCGGACACTACGGAGGTGGTACGTCACCGTGTTAGTGAGGAGGACGAGCACGTCCGTCGCTACATGGTTGCATTGAAGGACAAATTCGACAATACCTGGCAGGTTCTTCAGGGATCTCACTGGAGCTATGATCCTGTGATGGTTCCTTATCTTTGGGTGTCGACCGCCCGCGTCGATACCCGTCGGGCGCTACGGTTCTAGTTGTATTAGTGATAATATTCGACGATGTACGGACACCAAGAGATGATGTACTTTTGCTTATAATTATTGAATGCATGCTAATTTGAATACTATACTTTATTTTATGATTTGGTTTTGCTTATTGAATGCTCATATTGGATAAGTTCTCCTTCATTCCCGTGTGCTAGACAATTTGATATAATAATGCATTCGGGAATGAAAGGAGGAGCTACGTACATCGATCATCGATAGTCAACCCATGATTAATAATAATGATCTAGTTTAATATTTGAATTATGAACGTAGGCCGGAAATGTCGTACTCATCGGACGACGAAAACCGCCCGGGGGAGTGCGACTGGTGCCACGACGACCGAGGTATCTGCGACAGGTTCATTGTGCTAGACGAAGATCGTGGCTTCAGCATTAAGCTCGAGGAGACCTTCGATGTTCATACGGTACGCAACCGACGATAATAGTTTTTTTCGTAATTACTCATGACTTCAACTATTTTAATCATGACAATATTTTTCATCTTTTCCAATTAGACTAGCTTATCCCATGCTTTGCAAGACGCTATGTCTTGGAGAGGATGGGTTTTGAAGACCATGAAAGTTTCAGAACCAAAAAAATTATCCTAAGTACCCATCATGGTGTGGATTTTCAAGTAAAGCTGTACAAAGCTCAGAGTGTAACCCATTTTGGTTGCAAAAATTGGGAAGCACTTTGCAAGATGTATGATTTTGATGAGGGTATGCTTGTTACCATGGATCTTGGTGATCCTACAATCGAGCAAGAGAGACCTACGATTTTCGTCCTTGTGGATACACCTCCAATTCTTCCTCCATGTGAGCTTAACATAGTTATTAAGTAATTTATATTGTTTATGTCAAAATAGTTGACAACTTATTCTCCATTGACAGCTTATTTTCATTCTTCAAAGAATGTGCGGAAGATGGTAAACAGAACCTACTACACCGAAGGCTCCGAACTAACTTATCAGGAGAAAAATCATCTGGTCACATTTTGTACTGATCTTAAGAATTACAATGTCTACAATCGAACTCCTCAACATTATGGTCAATACGTGCCACTAGTGCACGTGTTGAACTACGGTAACTACCATGGAGATACCCTGGTAAGATTTTTTACTACTACAACATCCGTGCATCTTTTTGCACACTTCTAAAACTAGTACATCATATCATTGCTAATTACGAAGTTATTACTATGTTTTTCAACAGATAATCCCGAATGATTGTGTGCCTCATCTGATGTATACACACGGTAGCCTTCATGTTTTGAACATACAACCAGGTCGTCCTATGAATCTCAACTGTCCATACCGGGTTTCTAAAAGAAGTGGAGACATGACAATCAAAGGATGGAAAAAATGTATGGACAGTCGTAAGGAGCTTCTTGGAAGCAACATTCAGCGAAGGGAAGAAATTGAAGACAGGATGATCGCCATTCTTCATAATGGAGAGTCAGGGTCTATATTGTTTTATGCTATTTTACCTTAAGGGTGTTTAGGTCCTACCTGATACTGATGATCATGTGTTAAGAACAATTATGTAGGGTTGGGTTCGATGACTATGAGGATGATGATCGTATGACTTATTATTAATAACGAGTAGAAGTTGTATGATGATGCATGATTAGTAGGACGAGTACTTGTTATTATATATGCTGATGTATGCGAGCATGCATGAGTTATTATATCAGCGGGTAAAATAAACATATATATCAGCAGCGTTGGTAAACCAAGGACGAAGATATAAGAGAGGACACTTCTCTCTATTAGCTAGCTAATATAACAACCTAAAAATAACCCCCAAAACCCCTAAAACAGCCACTTTCCAAAAAGAATGGACTTTTGGTCCCGGTTGGTGCCACCAACCGGGACCAAAGGCCCCCTGACTGGGCAAGGCGCGCAGAGCCACGTGGAGGCACATTAGTCCCGGTTCTTGTTTGAACCGGGACTAATGGGTGGAGGTATTAGTAACGACCCATTAGTCCCGGTTCATGAACCGGGACTAAAGGCCCTCACGAACCGGGACTATTAGGTGTTTTTCTACTAGTGTCACTTCATTATTAATTGGATTATTGTTTGGAAATTTAAGGCTATTTTATATGTTGCGTATTTGAACACGAAAGTCCCCTTCTACTCCCGAGCTGAGCTCGGGATGAACAGTAAATTCCAATTTTTTTAAAAAAATCTGATTCTTTTGGTGCAAACTTTAACAAATGTTCTCGGTGCTTGCAAATTTTCATCCCGAAATAACATCCGTGGAAGTCATAGCAAAAAGAAAAAAGAAAGAAAAAGAACACTCCAAAATGCTTTCGAAAATAGCATTTTTTGGAGTATTGATTTTGTTTTTTTACCACGACTTCCATGAATGTTATTTCGGGATGAAAACTTGCAAGCACTGAGAATATTTGTCAAAGTTTGCACCACTTATTTTTCAGAATTTTGTGATTTTTTTACTATTTTTTCAGTTTTGTTGTTCACTAAGGAGCATATGAGCTCGGGCTAGATACTCGGCGTCCATTCAAACACCATATTCCGATTTGAAGATTAGGCACTTAGCCTCATGTTTGCCCAACCTTCACAAAAGTTCTGACTACGCTACTGGCACCGTGAAGGGTGTCACCCTACCAAGATAAACACAAAAAAAAAATCCTACACCTACGGTGAACCTATGTAAGTTTTACAAATCTTTACAAATTAGAATCAAATCACTACTGTAACGCTGCAGATGTCGAGTTTCCAAGGTTCCCCGAGTTCCTTTTATCAGGAGCTCGGCAGTGTAAGGTGGCTGCCGAGTTTCTACGCAATTGAACTCTATAGTGCCACAAAACTCGGCAAATATCAATGTGTGCCCAGTGCCTGTAAAAAGGGAATTGACGACAAGGAGAAACTCGACGATGTCACACATTGACCGAGTTTCGCACATCAGAAACTGGGCAGGGCCCTAACAGGTGGGCCCCACCAACGACTAGGCGCCAGAGATGTGATGACAGTCTATGTTTACTGGGTTTGCACTAACAAAAACACAGCAATCTTTTTTTCCTTTTTACTTTTTACTACAGAATTTCAGGGGTCACGTCGATGCCGAGCTCTCGTGGAAAAAAACTCGGCAAAGACCTGGTAGGTGGGCCCACGGGAGACGTGGCAATGGCTATTGGACGGTTGGGATTCCTATGCCGAGTTCTGAACTCAGCAAAGCACTGACCTTTCGTCTACCCCGCACATATAAGTCAGGGTGGACACGGTCCGGGCCGGTCCGGTCCCTGACAGAGCCTCGCTTTTGACCGGCCGTGGTTGGCCCGGCCCGGACCGGACCGAGGTTGTCTGCGGTCCTGTTTCTCTGGACCGGACCGGCAGCACCTAGGCTCGGTGAGGACCGAGGGGACCGAATGGATCGGCTGCAGTTCGTGTCTGGGAGTGAGATGGGATGTTTTTTAGAACTCTTTGACAGTAAATTTGAACCTACAAATCATTAGGTTGCAAAAGAAGTTCAAATGGACAAAAAATAAGCAAGTTTGCAAACTCCCAAATTATCAACTGAAGAAAGATGCCAACTGAAGAAAGATGCCAACTGAAGAAAGTTCAGAGGAAGTGCAGAATTAAACAACTGACGGCGTCGGTGTGCAGGTGCAGGTTGCAGCCATTACGTTACCCGCGTCCTCCAGCTTCGTGGTTGACGGCGGCGAGCCAGCGGGAGGAGGTGGTCGACGATGGGCAGGTAGAGACGGACACGGTCGACGTCTCGACGTCGGCGGGCAGGAGCAGTCAATCCGGCTCCTTCACTCATCATTCCCCCGCGTGCAGGTGTATAGGAGGAGGTGGTCGTCGACGAGACGATGACAACACGAGGAGCTGCAGGTGTTTGACGATGGCAATGGCTGCCGGCGGCGGCGGCGCTCCCTGCTCGAAGGAAAGTAGGTCGGGGAACGTGGGGTGGGGGCTTTGCCCTAGCGTAGCGACTCGCTGTCTAAGAATACACTGCTGGGCTGCGCACCTGGGCCAAGTATCTCGGTCCACCGAGCTGGCCCGGTCAAAAACAGGACCGGACCGACTTATTTTCGGGCCTGTTTCTGCAGACCGGACCGGTCATTTTTATCAGCGGGCCAGGACCGTTCGGTCCGGTCCGTCGCGGGCCGCGAGCCTGGCCAAAAGCCCGCTCGCCACGTCCAGGCTGACATATAAGCATGGGCGCACATCTCCCTCCTCCGCCCCACGTCGAAAAAGTTATACCACAAATATTCCTCCGCTTGCTAAGCTACATGTCTGAATTTCACTACATTCCAACATTTGTCTGAATTTTTGTTATAAGGTCTGTCCGAATTCAACAGAGTTATAAATGGGGTTGAGCAGATGTACATTTACATGTTTTGGCCGACTACACAACACAACCGCACAAAGTGCTGGTCATCCGCTCTATTCTGAATAAGCTACATCAGTAAGTAAATTGGCACATAATTTTTTACAGAATCTAATGTAAGTAATTGACAGAGCATGTTATTTCATTTACAACTTCTGTTATTCCTCCAGGTGTTGAATGCATCTTTCTGTCATGATGCTTCAGTAATGTTCATCTCCCGTGGTAGCATGTTATTATCAGATGAGCTACCATGCAATTTTAATAGCCTTCTTGGCAGCAAAGAATTAAAGGTTGGATCAGATCTGACCAGGGCCGAGTATAAATCCTTTGTATATCGTTATGTTCTGAGATCGATATGTGCAGGAGAGGGGCTTTGCTAGCACACGGTTTGTCCTAACCATGCGTATCAGCTCCATGAATGGCATGGTAGCTTATTCGGCGCTGGGAGGGCATGTGCCGATGTACTCAAAACCGACGACGAGGAATGCTAGGCCTTGAATGAAGAGGTAGATGTAGTATCCTTTCTTTGCGTAAATCATGTCGTAGCACTCACATATAATTATGCAGGTTCCAACAAAAATCTCTGAGCAGTTGTACCTGATAAAAAGAACACACAAATCAGCCATTATTTGACAAAACTAGAAAACGTTCAAAACGGTAGTCAATATACAGTAAACCAAAGTAGTATATATCATAATGTATTAGCTTCGAGACAACAGACTTTGCTTACTTGTCCCATACTCGTGTTCGCCTCTTCTCGAGCTTTGGTACTAGGGGCGTCGTTAGCTCGACGTCTATCACTTGCACATCATTTAATCCTTCCATGGCTGGCTCTGCCTTGTTGGCATCTCCCAATTTCTCAGTGACCACCCACTCATTGACTCGTCTAGCATCAAGAAGACCAGTTATTGTGGCCTTTATCTGGTGCAATGACATCACATTATCAAGAGGACCCAAAGGATCACCAGATGAAATGAACTGAAAGAGTGGCTTTCTAGTGTTAACCGAATGTAATAAACATTACAACTCTCGTTCGATCTTAGGGTGTGTGTTACCTTGGTGATCCAAGCAGGGGCGGAGCCAGGATTTAGGCATATATAGGGGGGGCCAAATGGCAATGAAGCCAAAAAAAAAAAATTGTTCGCCTCACTACTACACAATACTTGTATATTCAAGCATCATACACATTTAACTTTGCCTAGACACACTTTTTTTGGTAGCTGGAGCGTCTCTAGCGATAGCTAATATTGGTCAATAATTCCACATAAGAGCCAATAAGACAAATTTTATAATCAAACTACTCTGAAATATGACATGAAATGCATTGCTAAAAACATTTTCTTATGGAAACTTAAGATATATGAACAATCATAATCATGTATAATCAAATGGTTGGCTTTTAGCTTGCATATATATAGATTGGAATGGCAAACCATTGCTGGTTGTATTAGGACATTGTATTGTTCTATTAGCAAAAATTGATCAATGTTGCCAGAATACATACCTACAGAATCAAACCCAGTTCCTCCGCGTCCCCTCGTCAAAGTTGATCGGCTAGTCGTCAATGGCTGGCACGACACATACATAGTTGTTTACAGATGCTGGACGAAGCATTGATGGTTCCCAGCTTTCGAATCATTGCAGGTGCCTATACCCTAGCGCGGCAACACATAAGAAATCACACAACGAAAATAACTAAGATCTGAGGTAGAAGTTCAACACCATACAAGATGAGAATTGAGAGATTAGTAGATGGTGTGATGTGTTAACCTTGGCTAGTTCGTGGCTGCGGCCAGAAGAACTGGTGAGTGGAGTAGCATGTGTCGTTGTATGAATCAGATCTTAGTAGGGGGGAGCAGAGGCAGGCAGACGACGGACGGCGGCGGCGCATCCCTAATCCAATCACGCGATAATCACGGGAGATAATGCCTAGCGTGGACTTCGCCAATGCCAGATTGCACGGGAGATAATGCCTAGCATGGGCCTGT
>NC_041385.1:17731272-17735825 GCF_002162155.2 Triticum dicoccoides
TCCGCCACTGGATCCAAGAGCCTTACAGAGGGTGATAACAGTTGGAACGTAGACCATGCCCCAGAGAGATATCTGAATCTCAGGGAAGAAAACGGACACTGGGATCGCAAAGCAATAGTAGATGAATGTCACTGTATGAGCAGCAATCTTCCCAACGAAGAAGAAGTCATACAACAGGTGGAGTTTGCTCCAAAATGACACTTTCTGCACAGAGTAAATTAAATTTCAGGCAACAAGATGGTGTGTGTGTGTGGTGATGCATCCTTACATATCAAATAAATACAGACCTTGTTCTGTAGAATCTCTATCAACATTTTCTTGAACAAGTTTGCTGGTCCACATGACCACCTGTGCTGTTGAAATCGGTATGCCTTGATTGTGCTTGGGAGCTCACTCTTGACCTAACCATGCACAAGTCCGAGCATCCTTAGGTTTGTGTCTCGATGGGTTTGATTATTTCTCACAGAAAATCAACTAAATAAAAGAGCATTATTTTTGGCTTACTTTGACGGCGCCAACATACACGAACTTCAAGCCCAGCAGCGCCGTGCGAACAGCCAGGTCCATGTCCTCCAAAGAATTTGGGAACATGTTCTAGCGATCCCAGATTGATTGTGTGCGCCGCACATGCATGTTATTGGCCACTGCTTGCCTACGATCGACGTCTATGTCTATGCGCAGGACTTTATTTCCACTTATCACGGCTGGCAAGAAACTAGTAGTCCACACTGGGTGGAAATTGTTCATGTAGGACAAAGTAAACCAAGGATATCATGGCCTTTGCAGCCAGCTACCTCTTCGTTTCTAAATATAAGACCTTTTAAACATTTCAATACAAACTATATACGATCGTATATAGACATATTTTAACCTATAGATTCACTCATTTTGCTTTGTATATAATGTGTATTGGAATCTCTAAAAAGACTTATATTTAGAAACAAAGGGGTAGATGATTGCGCCTGGTTAATTGATTGCTTGATTGATTACCTTTACAACGGGGTCGGTGGAGTCGTCAAGCACCTGGATTACCACGCGCTCCGACGGCCACTCCAGCGCGCATGCCGCTCCGATTGACACCTTGTACACCTTCATTCATTCCAGAACCACCGCAGCACCAGCTTGCCGCCGGTCAGAACAAAATCGATCAACATTTTCCTATTGAGATCTAGGGAGGAGGAGCTCACCTCGCGCTCGTTGTACATGGGGATCTGCACCAGCACCACGGGGAACGCCGCGCTGCCGCTGCCGACGACGACAATGCCGTCCTCCTCGTCGTCGCCGCCAGTCTTGCATGCTGATGCGGCGATCGGCCCCCACTTGTACCGGCGCTCGGGCCTGTGCCCGAAGGCCTTGGCGGCGTAGCACACGGCCGCGACGAAGAGCTTCTCGAGCAGGATCATCACGGTCATGGCCAGCGACAGGACCACCAGCAGCCGCGCGGCCGGCACCACCAGGAGCGCCCGCACTTGCTTCCCGGCCCATGTGCATTGCGATGCCACGGCCGCCCAGTCAACCCGTACTGGCACCGGCACCTCCGCCCACAGCCTCGCTGTCGCCGCCATGGCCGTCTAGCTAGGAGGACTGGGCGCAGATGCTAGCACGACTGGCTAGGCTAGGTAGGTAGATGGAATAGTGCAGGCATATATAGAAACCAAGTAAACCGGGGAACCAAGCGGTAAAAAAAAAAAAATCAAAGAACCGCGACCATCCCGTACCCCCTCGCTAGCGACCTGCCGAGCCTCCATGACGCCCACGCACGATCCCCACTTCCATCTCCCAGACCACCATTAGCAGCGCATCTGGAGCAGTTGCGCCATCCGCCCCTTCTTCCCCCTTCCATCCTCCTGCTCGCTCGCTCCTCCCACATGGTCGTCGTAGCCGCCACCGCCGACCACCGCCACCATCACGCGGCCAAATCTTCTGCCGTGAAGACGTCCGGGCGCATCTGCCTCCAAGGCTTCTCCTTCTCAACGCTCAACTAGGCCCGTACAACCTCCTCCTTTGCTCCAAGATAGGTGCCCCGCGTCTGTCTCAGCATCCCTACAACCCGTTGATTGGAGTAATTGACAAAAAACTACCAAATTTCATGTAACCGTCCCTCAGAACTACCACATTATAAAAAGTGACCAAAAACTCCAATTTAACGCTGATTTCGTGACAAAAAACTACCATATCGTGTTGATGACTGATTGAAGCGTTTTAAACGAGTTTCTGACAGATCTGGCCCACCGGTCAAGATGGCGGCCGCGCTAATGGCTAACGGCGCTCGCCTGCCGCCCGTTAGCCGCGCGCGGCCCGGTCGGACCAGGACTAACCTGGCCGACCGGCTCGCTCGTCTTCCTTGCCACCCACTCTCCCCCGAGCTCACTCGCTCACTCACTCTGTTCCTCTGCTCTCTGCTCTCCACTGCTTCTTTTCTTCTGCTCTCACTCCGGCGACGCCGCGCCGCGACCATGCCGTCGTGGCCCAACAGCAACGAGACCTCTGACGATGACGAGTACATGAGCGAGTTCAGTGGCCTGCAGATGGAGTATTTCGTAAGTCAGCTCATTCTCTCCTCTCATCTGCTAGGGTTAGGGTTTGAAGAAGGATTGGGATTTCTCCATTTAAGTTCATATATGGGAGGTGTAGTTGATATATATATGTGTTTCCTGCTGTAGCAAACTCCGGATACTGTGATAGATCCAAGCTTTTGTGGGCTTGTCACTGAATCTGACCGCAGGTGCATCCCGCACAGGCAGAGGGCAGGCAAATTCGTGGCATTTGAAGGCACTAACACAGGCAGAAGATTCATAGGATGTGCAACTGAGGTAATGAACCAAGTTGTCATGGCTGTGATTGATTCATTTTGTTCTTTTCTGAATAATGCTGCTACATTTCTCATTTTTGCTTAAGTATAAGAACATTCCTCTGTCTAAATTATGTACTTGTAGCAAGCAGCAGAGAGCAATGGAAACATAGCACTGATTTCAAATTTCTATTATAGAGTTAGCTCGTGTAGTGTAGCTATATATATGACTACTGTTTATGATTTGTTATTGTGAATATGTTTGTTAATGAAGAATAAAGCCCACTGTAAATTATTAAATTTTCAGGATTGTGTGAACTGTGGTGTTTTAGAGTGGGTAGATGCCCCTTGGCCTGTAATTTTGCAAAGGTGCTTAACCAAGCTCTGGGATATGTATCACGAGGAGAACCTTGGTAGAGTCCAAGACAAAGAGGCTCATGAGATAGAGGTTGAGAAACTAAAGAAGGAGCTAGATTCTCTTGGCAATCAATACAGTCAACTTGTGGATGATGTATCCAAGCTGTTTGATTACTAGGATGGGCAGAGATCCCATGACATGGATCTTACAAGCCAGGCAATCAATGAACTTAAGGAGAAGAAGCATCATCTTGAGGAGCAGGCAAAGATTGGGGTTCAAATGGAGATGCTTAAGCTCAAGAAAGAACAGAGGTGCATCCTGCAGAGTCAAGCTGATATCATTCAAAACACCAGGAAAGCCATGAAGGAGATACAAGTGGAGAGAGACCTACTTAAAGAAGAGAAGAAGAAGCTGGAGCATATCATTGCTGATCTCTTGAAGGCTAGTCATGGGTGCAAAGAGAAGCTAGACAAGATCAAAGAAGTTGTCATGGAGGAGTGAAGTGGTACCTATGGTTGGTAAGTGAATATGAGGCCTATATATATAACTGGCCTAGTACTAGAATCTGATGCAGATATGCATCTTAGTATTAATATGAACTAATCCCCTATTAACTGCCTATGGTTTCAGATCATTTTGGTTCACTAGTAGAAAAGGGGCCAATGGTCCAGGCCGGTCCAGCCCATTAGTCCCGGTTCAAACCAAAACCGGGACCAATGGGGGCATTGGACCCGGTTCGTGAGCCCCGGGGGCCGGCCGGGCCACGTGGGTCATTGGTCCCGGTTCATCTGGACCTTTTGGTCCCGGTTGGAGGGACGAACCGGGACCAATGGTCCTCGCTCCTGGCCCACAACCATTGGTCCCAGTTGGTGGCATGAACCGGGACCAAAGGCTGCCCTTTAGTCCCGGTTCATGCCACCAACCGGGACTAAAGGGTTGGTCCTTGTTGCGGTCACAGTTTAGTCCCACCTCGCCAACTGAAGGGGAATCAGACCGGTTTATAAGCCCCTCCCTCTCTTCCTTGTTGAGCTCCTCTCAAAATGAAAATAGATGCCCTTATACAGGGAATTTAACCTAAATTCATACTGAATTTCTCTGAAGTTAGTAGAAATTTATTATGAATTTAGGTTGAATTTTCTCAATAAGCGCATCTATGCTCATTTCTGAGTAGTTTTTTATATAGTTTTTTTTTCTTTTCTGCTATATTTATTTTTTTCTTTTTATTTCTGAGTTGTAATAAGTCATTAAAAATAAGCATCTATGCTCATTTTTTAGTAAAGTTAATCACAACTATTTTTTCTTCTATTTATTTCTGAATTGTAATAAGTCATTAAAAATGAGCATCTATGCTCATTTTTTAGTAAAGTTAATCACAACTATTTTTGCTTCTATTTATTTCTGAGT
>NC_041385.1:17736500-17737259 GCF_002162155.2 Triticum dicoccoides
TTTTTTCTTTTCTGCTATATTTATTTTTTTCTTTTTATTTCCGAGTTGTAATAAGTCATTAAAAATAAGCATATATGCTCATTTGTTAGTAAAGTTAATCACAGCTATTTTTTCTTCTATTTATTTCTGAATTGTAATAAGTCATTAAAAATAAGCATCTATGCTCAGTTTTTAAGTAAAGTTAATCACAACTATTTTTTCTTCTATTTATTTCCGAGTAGTTTTTTATATAGTTTTTTTTTCTTTTCTGCTATATTTATTTTTTTCTTTTAATTTCTGAGTTGTAATAAGTCATTAAAAATAAAAAAGAGGCGCAATGCTCGTTAATTTGCTTCAAGCCTTTCGAAATAGTGTTAACTGCACTGCACATAGCTCTGTGCAGTCTACCCTATTCCTCAAGGCTTGAAGCTAACCAACGTGCAGGTGAGCATTGAGCCTCTTCTTCATCGTCTCTGCACTCAGGGCTTATAAACAGCTGCAGAAAGAATCAACTAAAAAACAGCTGCAGAAAGAATCAACTAAAAAACAGCTGCAGAAAATAAAAAATTAGACGGGTCCATTGGTCCCGGTTTATGGCAACAACCGGTACCAATGCCCCTCTTTGGTACCGGTTGGTGGCACCAACCAGGACCAATGCCCCTCTTTTGTCCCGGTTCGAGCCACCAACCGGGACCAAAGGTCTTCGTTTCCCGCCCTTTGGGCTGCCGAAAAGAGGCCTTTGGTCCCGGTTGGTGGCTCAAACCGGGACAAAAGAGGGGC
>NC_041385.1:17737521-17755063 GCF_002162155.2 Triticum dicoccoides
CGCTGCCCTCGCCGCCCGCCCTGCCGCCCCGACGTCGCCGCCCGCCCTGCTGCACCTCGCCATCGCCGCCCGCCCTACACCTCGCCGTCGCCGTCGCCGTCGCCGGCCGTGAGCAACTTTCTTTTATTTTTGTTAGATTTTTTTTAGATTTTTTATATAGTTCATAGATTTTTTTGTTAGATTAGATTTGTAGTAATTTAGATATGTAGTTCATATTGTGTAATTTAGATTGTGTAATTAATTTGTTCATATTATGTTAGATTTGTTTAGATTTTTTTTGTATAGTTCATAGATTTTTTTGTTAGATTAGATTTGTAATAATTTAGATATGTAGTTCATATTGTGTAATTTAGATTGTGTAATTAATTTGTTCATATTATGTTAGATTTTTTTTCTGTTAGTAGATTTTTTTGTTAGATTAGATGTGTAGATCTTTTTGTTAGATTAGATGTGGTGTAATTTAGATATGTAGTTCATATTGTGTAATTTATATTGTGTAATTAATATGTAGTTCATATTTTTAGTAAGTACTTCATATATATATATAGTTGAATTAGCTAGTTGATTTAATAAACTAATTTATTTTACTATATATAGAAGTAGTTTGTTTTTAGTAAGTAGTACTTTATTTATTTATAGTAAGTGCTTAATTAGTAGTTGAACTAGATAGTTGATTTAATTAATAAAACTACTTTATTTAACTATATATAGAAGTAGTTCCCGCATCGACATCGGCGATGCCTATCCCGCATCCTCGTCGTCGTCGACTCGGCGGTGGAGGCTTGCTTGATCAGGGCCATGTTCGGAACTGGGCTCCGCCGGGCTGGTATTGGGAGGTGCTACCTTCCGGGGGACGTAAGTTGGTGAGGAGGCAGCCCGTTGTTGACCCGATCCTTGTTTGGTGACGGTCGCGTGGGCTAGTGACGGTGCCGAGGCTTCCGGACAGCGCGGAGGTGGTACGTGACCGTGTCAGCGAGGAGGACGAGCACGTCCGTCGCTACATGGTTGCATTGGAGGGCAGGTTCGACAATACCTGGCAGGTTCTTCAGGGATCTCACTGGAGATATGATCCTGTGATGGTTGCTTATCTTTGGGTGTCCACCGCCCGCGTCGATGCCCGTCGGGCGCTACGGTTCTAGTTGTATTAGTGATGCTATATTAGTTATAATATTCGACGATGTACGGACACCAAGAGATGATGTACTTTTGCTTATAATTATTGAATGCATGCTAATTTGAATACTACTTTATTTTATGATTTGGTTTTGCTTATTTTATGATTTGGTTTTGCTTATTGAATGCTCATATTGGATAAGTTCTCCTTCATTCCTGTGTGCTAGACAACTTGGTGTAATAATGCACTTGGAATGAAAGGAGGAGCTACGTACATCACCGATAGTCAACCCGTGATTAATAATCTAGTTTAATATTTGAATTATGAACATAGGCCGGAAATGTCGTACTCGGACGACGAAAACCGCCCGGGGGAGTGCGACTGGTGCCACGACGACCGAGGTATCTGCGACAGGTTCATTGAGCTGGACGAAGATCGTCGCTTCAGCATTAAGCTCGAGGAGACCTTCGATGTTCATACGATACGCAACCGATGATATTTTTCATGACTTCAACTATTTTAATCATGACAATTCGACTATTTTAATCATGACAATATTTTTCATCTTTTCCAATTCGACTAGCTTATCCCATGCTTTGCAAGACGCTATGTCTTGGAGAGGATGGGTTTTGAAGACCATGAAAGTTTCGAAACCAAAAAAATTATCCTAAGTACCCATCATGGTGTGGATTTTCAAGTAAAGCTGTACAATGCTCAGAGTGTAACCTATTTTGGTTGCAAAAATTGGGAAGCACTTTGCAAGATGTATGATCTTGATGAGGGTATGCTTGTCACCATGGATCTTGGTGATCCTACAATCGAGCAAGAGAGACCTTCGATTTGGGTCCTTGTGGATACACCTCCAATTCTTCCCCCATGTGAGCTTAACATAGTTATTAAGTAATTTATATTGTTTATTTCAAAATAGTTGACAACTTATCTCCATTGACAACTTATTTTCATTCTTCAAAGAATGTGCAGAAGATGGTAGACAGAACCTACTACACTGAAGGCTCCGAATTAACTTATCAGGAGAAAAATCATCTGGTCGCATTTTGTACTGATCTTGAGAATTACAATATCTACAATCAAATTCCTCAACATTATGGTCAATACGTGCCACTAGTGCACGTGTTGAACTACGGTAACTACCATGGAGATACCCTGGTAAGATTATTTTTTACTATTACAACATCCGTGCATCTTTTTGCACACTTCTAAAACTAGTACATCATTGCTAACTACGAAGTTATTACTATGTTTTTCAACAGATAATCCCAAATGATTGTGTGCCTCATCTGATGTATACGCATGGTAGCCTTCATGTTTTGAACATACAACCAGGTCGTCCTATGAATCTCAACTGTCCATACCGGGTTTCTCAAAGAAGTGGAGACATAACAATCAAAGAATGGAAAAAATGTATGGACAGTCGTAAGGAGCTTCTTGGAAGCAAAAAGAAGCGAAGGGCAAGAATTGGAGACAGGATGATCGCCGTTCATCATAATGGAGAGTCAGGGTCTATATTGTTTTATGCTATTTTACCTTAAGGGTGTTTAGGTCCTACCTGATACTGATGATCATGTGCTAAGAACAATTACGTAGGATTGGGTTCGATGACTATGAGGATGATGATCGTATGACTTATTATTAATAACAAGTAGAAGTTGTATGATGATGCATGATTAGTAGGACTTGTTATTATATATGATGATGTATGATGCGAGCATGCATGAGCATGTTATATCAGCGGGTGAAATGAACATAGCAGCAGCGTTGATAAACCAAGGACGAAGATATAAGAGAGGACACTTCTCTCTATTAGCTAGCTAATAACAACCTAAAAATAACCCCCAAAACCCCTAAAGCAGCCACTTTTGTAAAAAAAACATGGACTTCCGGGACCAAAGGCCCCCCTGACTGGTCTCGGCGGACCGACCATGTGGAGGCACATCTTTCCCGGTTCGTGTTTGAACCGGGACTAATGGGTGGGGGTATTTGTAACGACCCATTAGTCCCGGTTCATGAACCGGGACTAAAGGCCCTTACGAACCGGGACTAAAGGCCCTTACGAATCGGGACTAATTGGTGTTTTTCTACTAGTGGTTGTGTTATTGGGTGCTGTCATGCCCCTAATCTGTAATGCTCTAAGATAATCCTATTTGTAATGCCCCCTGAACCATGTTATTCAGATGTTGTTATATCTCTACCTGCAATTTGTTGCTGCTAGCTAGTTGTTGCTAATACTTACAGTTGAATCTGGTAACACCAAACAAACTGAAACTAAAAATGAAACTGAAACTGAAACTTGCATTACATAGGAGGTAGGATAGATAACACAAATTGTCTGAGGATGCAACATAGATAGATAGATAGCAGTAAATAGTTTGAGGATAACTGAAACCAGCGAACACTGAATAAGACTGACGAAACTGAATGTGACAGTTTCACATTCAGTTTCAGTTAGGTGCCTGCCCTGCTATGCGGCCTGAGCGTCATACCTCCTGCTTCACTTTGGTAGGATGATTTGGCAGCATCTGCACCTCCTATTCTTCGTCATCTTTGTCTTCATCGATGAAGATGATGGGAGGAGGGCGGCGGCGAGCCTGCAGTGCTGGTGGTGCGATGATCTGGAGGTCATCGTCATCATCTTGGTGCTTGTTTGCTTTTGCTTCAGCCGTAGATTGTGCTGGAGCGACGTAGTGGTAGTCTTCCCACCGCTGCCTCTGCCCAGCATCGGTGGATCCCGCCTCTTTCATTGCCCATAGCAGTATATCTATTGGCATGATCCCCTTACCTCGGTTTCCATACTGCTGGTCCATGCGTTGCTTCTCCTCACTCGTTGCCTTCTTCCTCAGTTCCTCTACTCCTCCCACCAGCCCTTGAACGCTGGTGTACCTCGTGGTGACCTTCATGTAGTCGACGAAGAGGTCTTTGACGCCGCGCGCTGAACCATAAAGCATGGCAACCCATCCCTTGCCAGTTGGGAATGGGTTGAGCCATGGGTCCGAAGAAGAGGAAGAAGCAGCCATGGTTGGAGCAGGAAGTGGTGAGTGCAGTGGTGTTGAGCGAGGTGAAGTTGTGGTGAGTGAGAGTGATGTGAGTAGAGTAGCTGAAGAAAGAGGGGGGAGTTAAAGAGATGTGGAGTGAGGCAGTGGAGAAGTAAAACTTGTGCAGTAGTAGTTGACAGGGTGGTAGTTGGGCAGTAGTTATTGTGTGGTGAAACTTGTGCTGGTTAATTGATGTTAGTTGAAAGTTGTGCAAACTTGTGTTGGTAGTTGGGCAGAGGCAACGGTGTTCAAAGTGTTCTAGAGAAAATCAGAGAAATCCACATAGATGCACAAATTCAGAAAATTCAGAAAATCAGCGCATGCACATACATTCAGAACACAAATTCTTAAAATCCACACATACAAGTGTGCATACATTCATACATTCAGAGCACAAATTCAGAAAACTAAAGACGCAGATTCAGAGAACAAATTCAGAGCACAAATTCAGCGCACAAATTCAGACCATACATTCATACATTCATACTGAACCTCGACCTGTTTCAAGACACAGAATCAAGGATTCTGCTCCACCTAGCCCTTGTGACTTGGTAGTGATGAAAGGTTGCCCTATCTCTAGCCCACCAAATGATCAAATCATCGGTGATGATTGTTCCATCTGGGAACACATCCTTGAACTGCATCATGTCGAGGGAGTTGTGGGCTGCCATAATCGTGGCATCCAGCCTCTGGCATTGATCGCGTGCCTGGGCCCTACGACCCATCCTTTCTACTCTTGCGACCCTTCTTGCTGCTCTAGAACTCTCCTCCAGGTCGTCGACAACCTCTCCTAAGCTTCGATCCATCTTTGTGGCTAGGCTAGGGTTGTAGTGATGCTGGCAGCTAGGGTTTTAGTGGTACGGGGAAGGACATGTTAGGGTCTTTTTATAGACACCTGTGCAGGCTTGTGGACTGCGGTCCAATATGAGAGTCCAAACCGAGGCCCATTTCCTCCATTATGTGAACAAAAGGTCCAAAACGCTTTGAAACAAAAGCACAAAGTGCACAACAGTTTGAGAAGCTGCATAACAGGTTCAGATAGCGCACAACAGGTTCAGGCTAGTGCACGACAGGTTTAGGAAAGTGCACGATAGGTTCAGAAAAGTGCACGACAGGTTCAGAAAAGTGCACAACAAATTCAGATAGTGTGCATAAAACTAACCACAGTGCTAATTTTGAGATTGGGGTCCTCTTCCTCTTGCTCCCAACTTGAATATCTGAAGTGGTTGCAGCTCTTGGTGCAGTGAATCCATGAGTCCTCCCTCCACATGCAGTCCTACCTCTTTTAGCTCTTGGTGTAGGGCCTGGTGCAGAAGTAGAAGGACCTGGTTGAGATGCAGCAGGCCTACATGAAGCTTGTGCTCCTCTTCTACCTCTTGCAACAGGGACTGAGGTGGTTGTTGCAGCAGGTATATTAGAGTAAACTGCCCTGTTTTCCTGCATGTCAAACATAACATTTGTTTCTAAAAGTGCACTCATTCAAAAGTGTTTGATGTTTTTCCAAGCTTGGTTATTACCTGGTGTTTGTTTTTCCTCATCTGAAGACTAGGCTTCAGAGTCTTGTTGAATGTTGTATACCTGTGTCCTTCCAAACCATAGTTTCCACATGTGATAGTGCCCATCCTACTTGTGTCTCTTGGAGCTGGAACCTCAAACTCTTCCTTCCTCCTTGCTGTCTGCTTTTTGCCTGCCTTTTCTTTAAACACAGGAGGATGAATGTCTTGAGTGTTTGTATCAGGCCAGCAATCTGGACCAGGGACAGGATAAATAATTGATTTGTATGTCTCCATGTACAATGGCTTCTTGAAGAATTCAGACACATAGTCCTCAGGATGCAGCTTCTGCTTTGTCATTGCAGATATGCCATGACTGCAAGGTACACCTGTCATGTTCCATCTCTTGCAGTCACATGTGCAGGTTGCCATGTCCACACAATATTGCTTTTCTTTGCTTGTTACTTGCTAAATTGTTTCACCAGCTCTGTCAGCCTGGTAGTACTTGGCATATTTTTTATTCTCCTCAAGAATCTCTGAGTAATTTGGTGTGATTGTCCACCTGCAAGTCTGTAACTTCTCCCTAGTCTGTTGCCTCTTGATCATCTGCTTTGTCCTGATCCCTTCAAACATTGTCCTTATTGGTTTGGATCTAACATCAAGTATCATCTTGTTGAAGACTTCACTAAGGTTGTTCACAACTACATCTGTTTTGCAAGTATGGTCCATAGCATACCTAGCCCAAGCAGAGACTTCTATATTTTTAAGCCATTTCCAAGCATCCTCACACTGTGCTTTCAGCTCTGCCATCCCTAATTCATGCCCATGTCTAGTATAAGAGTAGCTAGCCTTGTCAACACACTTCTTTAGTTCTTTGCTTCTGTAACCAGCTGATTGGAAGTTGGCATATATGTGCCTAAGACAGAATCTTTGAGGTGAATCAGGGAACACTTCATTTATTGCCTTAAGTAAGCCCTGTACATTCACAAAATAGATCTACATATGAACACACTCACATAATTCAGTGAATTACTATATCAACTAAGTTCAATGATTTAGTTTCTAACCTTTTGCCTGTCATATATTATTGTGTATGTTCCAAATTTGTTGCCACTACCAATGCGGCATCTCAACTGAGTTAAAAACGAAGGCCAACTGTCTCCATCTTCCTTGTCAACCACACCAAAAGCTATAGGGTAGATGTTGTTGTTGCCATCCCTTCCTGTGGCAGCAAGAATTTGTTGTCCAGTGGTTAAATTGATGAAACATCCATCAAGCCCTGGATGGAGTCACACATTAGCTACCAAAGGAAATTGACACACAAATATGTACAACACAACCAGGACAGGAAATATTTACCTATAAATGGTCTACAACCATTAAGAAACCCTTCCTTTGAAGCTGCCAAATAGTAGAACATGTACTTGAATCTAGGAGTGGGTGCAGAGTTTTCTGGGTCAACAAATGTTGTGACAATACACCTGCTCCCAGGGTTTGTATCAAGAACAGCTTGAAGATAACCCCTCAGCCTCAAATACTGCTGCTTGTGGTCACCCTGCACCACACCAACAGCATTCCTCCTTGCCCTATAGGCAACACTTCTTGAAACATCAACTGAGAATTTAGTCTTAGTCTTCTTTATTAATGCATCCACAGGAGATCTAATGTCTTCTCTCAATGCTGGTTGTACTGATTTGGACAACCACTTTGTAGTAACCTTTGTGGTCTCTGCACATGCTCCACAAGTATGCAGCATATCACACTTCTTGATGCAGAAAGTTTTTCATGAGCTATCTTAGATGCATTGATATGAAAATCACATCCATGGGTTCTCTCTGAGCACCAAACAGTAATCCTATCAGGGGCATTTTTGTGATACTGGAAATTCCTCAGAGTCCTGATGTGAAAAATCCCTAAGTGCATCTCTGAACTCATAAACAGTGGTGAAGCACAATCCCTTACAAAACTGTTCATGTGGATCTGGAAGCTTCTCATTGAACCATACCCTATCCTTTGACTTCTTCAACACTCTCTTCCTGCCACTTGCTAGTTTGAAAGCTCCTTCAGGCTCTTCTTCCTCATCACTAATGCTAACATCACCAGGAAAACAAAATTCATCTGCTTTAGGAAACCAGTCTGGTTTTACCTCTTTCTCCACCTCTTGGTGGGATCTAATGGTTGGACCAGGGTTTCTGACGGGCTTAAGTTTCTGGACCACTGATATATCTACTTCTGCAGCTTCTTCTTCTGAGGGAGAACCTCGATGTAATTGCACATTGTTATCATCTGAACCTGACTGCGCATCATCAGAAAGAAATTCAGACACGTCAGTGTCACCTTCAAAATGGTTAAAGTCAGCTTCCATCTGCACACTACTTTGCTTAAGCTCATCCTTTCTGTCACTCACTGCATCCACCAACTTTGTGCAACTTTGTTGAGTGTTAATGCAATGATGAGCAAAATAACTATCTTTATTTTCATCTGCATTACATGGCTCATCTGCCCTGACAACTCGTATGTTCACACTCTTTTCCTTCTTAAAGTGGATCAACATCTGCTGCACATCATGTTCAGAACCAAGATGCTCCATACCTTATATTCCTTTCTCCTCATCGATAACATAGTACATATAATCATCAGCTCCATAGCCCTCACTCTGAATAAGAGAAACCATAGTCAAAAATGATATGTCTGACTGGTAAATTCTTCTAAACACAGATTCTCTGGCTAAGAAATGGAACCAAATTTCCCACTTTGGTCATCAATACTGCAACACAAATTGCAAAATTTATAATTAAATGGTCTGCACAATATTTAGTGTCTGACAATACAAGTTTTCTATTTTCTGACATTTTGGATTCAGTCACAACAAAACAAATTGCTAATGTTCCAAACAGATTTCTATCTATGCTCAAACATGGTTCTAATGTAAATCTAACTATGCAACTAGCCTATATATCGTGATTCCTAACAAAACAAATCATTTCAGAAAAACATTTATAGATCTGTTGCCATACCTCGCGCTGCCAGCAGGACAAGGAAGCTTGCGCCGGCCTCGAGCTGCGCTTCTTCTCTTCGACGCTGCTGCTACACGCCGCCTCACAATCGTCTGGGACGGCTGAGATTGAGGCTGGGATTGGTTTTTGACCGCAAAGGAACTGCTGCCAAGCCAGTTATCAACCTCAACGAAGACAACATCCCCGCCGCCCAGCACGTCGGGGGGTGCTCCTCCAAGCGATTTGGCGCCAGAGTTTCGATCCGCCGCCGCCATGAATGAAGAGGGCTAGGGCAGTGAGATCGGGGGAGAGTGGGGTGGCGAGGAAGACGAGCGAGCCGGTCGGACAGGTTAGTCCTGGTCCGACCGGGCCGACCGACACGAGCGGCTAACGGGCGGCAGACGAGCGCCGTTAGCCGTTAGCGCGGCCGCCGTCCTGACCGGTGGGCCAGATCTGTCAGAAACTCGTTTAAAACGCTTCAATCAGTCATCAACTCGATATGGTAGTTTTTTGTCACGAAATCAGCGTTAAACTGGAGTTTTTGGTCACTTTTTAAAATTTGGTAGTTCTGTGGGACGGTTACGTGAAATGTGGTAGTTTTTTTATCAATTACTCCGTTGATGGAGAAGGGAGAAGCCTCAAGGACTCGCTCGACCGCGGCGGCCCGAGAGGCCCGCAGCGCCGCCATGGGGTTTGGATCGTATGGTGCTGTACAGGCGGCCAGGAGACCTACAAGATTGATGAAGTAACATGCCGTTCAAGTTTCAGTACGTCAATCTGATTGATCTAGGCTATGAATGTTCAAAGATCGTGAATCTGGTAATGTCTTATGCATGCATGTGTGTTTGGTTGTGTGTTTACTGTTTGTGTTGGGAATTTTCAGAGATGCTCAGAACATCCGTACATGCGTAGGATGACTATGCCACATAGGACGATGAGCAAACGTTTGCACTGTTCTTCTTAGCTACATGAGCTCTCGCCCTTTTGATTCGTAGAATGATGAACTGACCACGATGAGCTCAGGCTGCTTTGGTTTGTAGATTGCCGACTTCCCACATATTATGGTTCGTAGGTTGCTGAATGACCCTTTTTGTCGCTTGCGCCTTAATTCGGTAATCCATCCACTAGCCTTTCCTTGAACAACACAAGTGAAATGTATGCAAGTACACAATTTATTTTAGATTTGAAAGGCACTTAAGAGTTAAGACACTGTAAACCTACCAACAAGGGGAATGTGTATGTCTTGTGTGCAGTGTGCTTCTAATCCGTGGGGGTTATAAAGTGTGGCTGTGGGCACTTAATTAAGCATAATCCTGTTGTGGCTGTGGGCACTCTGATAAACATTGATCATGGTATTTTGATCTAAAAAGTGGGCAGTCGACTTGCTAATTAACTGAGTCTGAACGTTCCGTGAAAAATAAAACTCCAAACGTCCAACTTATATAATGTTGGTGCTTAATACTAGGATGCTGCTGCATATGAGCTGATGTTCGGGAAGCCATCGCTCCACGGCCTCTTTGAGGGCTACTTCGATCAAGACGGGAGGGTGAACGCAGGGTCACGTTGAAGATGCTGCAAGATCCTCATGTTGATTTGATCACAACTATATGAGATGCCATGTGGGTGTCTTTACTTCAAAAACAAAATATTTTTTGGGCACTGACGACCAGTGGCGGAGCGTGAATCAAATATTAGGAGGGGCCAAATGAGTGTATATGACACAGAAAAGGCTAGGATGATCAGAGACGCCAGACGATTAGTAGAGCAATTAGTAAATAAGTAAGTGTATTTGGTAAATTTTCCTCTTGGAAGAGGGGGCCAGGGCCCGGAATTGTCCCCACTACGACTCCGCCACTGCTGACGACCATGTGCTCACATTCTTGCATATTTATTTCTTTTTACATGAAAATGCGACACCAACAACTAATGATGAACACATCTGTTTAATTATTTACATTGGCATTTTTTGTCACTCTGAACAAATTTTATTTCATGCATGATTTTGTTTATGAGATTGTTCAGGCATTTTTGAGCTTCTGTAAAGATGAGTACTACCAACCCTTGCTTGCTCTCTCGGACTAGGCCTACCGCAAACTTAACTGGACTGGTTTTGGGGGTCCAAAGCGGCACTAGCTTGGAGACGACATCAACAAGCTCCTGGACACTTTGTTGGTGGTGAGGCACCTAGGCAATCTTGTGGATGGCTTTGCAAATCAATGGCATATAAAGTGCAGAGGGAGAGGTGCGAGCAGTGGCGGTGCGCCTCGAGCTTCTCTCTCACACATCGGCACTTGTGGCTAACAGATGGCATGCGAGAGGAGAAGCGGGTGTTTGTCTGTTTTGGGAATTACAAGGTTGGCAAAATATATATTTAGTTTGGCAAAAGCTCCAGGATATTGTTGGATGTTAATTTATTTCTATGAATTTGATCAAAGTTAAGAAAGTTTGAATTTTTGAGCTGAAGTTTGACTTTGACAAACCTAATAAAACATGGCGATACAAAGAAAGAAAATCAACAGTATTCGTCGAAGAGGTGAGCTCCTGGAGCTTCCATATTGGTTGCGACAGACCCTCCCTCTCTGGCTGCTGCTTCAACGGCGGGAGAGTGGGGAACCTCAGATCCGTGCTTGAAGTGTGTAGATATTAGGGTAGTTGTCTCCGGCGGCGGTGTCAAGGTGGCGGTGAGCGTTGCTTTGGAATAAATGAGTTGGAGATTGATCCCCATCTCGGCGAGGCCATTTGTGGCGAAGCCGATGATCTTCTGGCGTTGGTGGCTCATGGATTCGTCGATGTATGGAGTATGCGTGCTCCAGGCTTGCTCTTTGCAGCGGAGGTGAAGGCCGGCTGGTAGAGCTTTTATCCTTCGCCTCCGTCTTCGTCACGATGAGGTAGTTGCTGGCCTCGTGGTCGGGGTGTTGGGGGTGGTGCGATGGTGCGCTGACACCTGTCGGTGCATGGATTCATCGCTAGCTGTCTGTGGTCTTCAAAACGAAGCTCTCGCCGATGTCCGGCCGGCTTCAGTGGTGGAGCATCGCCCGATCTCTCCCTGTCTCCGGCATGCCGGCTCTGCATATGAGCAGCGGCGGCGCATTGTCAACCTGCACTGGTTTGTTGGGTGGGTCGGTTCCCCAGGGTCCTGGTTGTAATTTCTATCTTTCCCGGGGTGCTTTGTACCATTATTCCTTTGCAATTTAATCCGCGGTCCTTCCAGAAAAAAAAGTGTAGCACGGTATTTGCCCACAACACAATAGTAAGTCACATGCTACGCCATGTTCTTGAAACACAATGATGTTTTTTGTGTGAGGGATGATGTTTTAATAAATGTTCTTGTATATAAGTTTGTCATCACGTGGCAACGCACGGGCCTTCAACTAGTTAATATTAGGGGGGCCGAATGAGAAAAAAAAATTGATTGCAGGGGCCAAACTACACTTATGCATGTATTTATTTTCAAATTTCTGCACTGTTCATATCCAAACTAATAACAAATCGGGGATGTTAGGGGGCCAGCGCCCTGCTGGTCCCCTGGCTCCGCCACTGCTGGTGGTTGGCGACATGCATGGGAATGTTGCCACGAGGCCATGTAGTCGGGTGACCTGTCACCTGTGAGTGTGGAAGTAGTAGGAGAACTACTCCCCAATCCGCATATAGGCCAAGTAGTGGTGGGAAATACACTTTGGTTTCTGGTTGTATATGCACCCTATATGAAGATTTTTTTTAATATTTTAATAAAAAGTCAAAATAGGTAAGAACTATTTTGACAAAACACCTGACTTACTTTTGCACTAGTATATAGATCTCGACGAAAAAAAAACAAAGTTGACCTCACAACAAAAAAGACAAAATTTATTTGCTATTATAGGTCACTATTCACACTATATTAGCCAAAAACTTGTCTTTTTTAAAAGAAGTCAAAGGGATATTTTTTTGTGGATTTTATTTCTCACGAGTACAATAGAAGGTCAAGTTTATTTCAAAAATATTTTCATGAATTTTTGACTTTTTGTTGAATTACTAATTTTTTTTCAATATAGGGTGCATATGTCCCATAGACCAAAAATTCCTAGAACTGTGATAGATAGATCATAGATAAAGTAAAATGGGTGAGTGACATGCATGGTAAGAGCAACTCTAGCAAAGGGGAAATATCTTTGGTTCCTGGGGTGTATATACACCCTATATAAGAAAAATAATTAACAGAAATAAAAAAATCAAAAAAGTTTAGAAGTTTTTTTTCATAAACTTGACTTTGCTTTTCACTAGTATATAAAATTTTCAAACAAAAACCCAACGCTTGATTGTGAGCAGTCCTGTTCGCCGATCATGTAGACCAGATCACTTGGTGTTCTTTCACACCACATGGAGCGGCTCCTTGATTTCCTCTATGAGAGGGCCGAACCTCGATCTGTTCTGGTGTGCTGGTCCTGTCGGGTCTTAGCACGATAATTTCCTAACTGTTTACTACAATGAGTTTTTCCGGCTCCGGCGAAGGAGGGGCGATGATGGCAGTGGGCCTTCGACTCGCTCTAGTGCAAAAAACAAAAAAAAACTCAAAAATAAATAAATTAAAAAAGATCCCCGCCTACTGGGCCGCCACGGCCTGCATACGACTCGAAACCCAACTTCCATTTGGGCCAGGATGCAGGCCCGCAGGGCCCAATAGGCCCAATAGGGGAGAGAGTCATTCGTAGGCCCACATGCCTGCTTTAGAGAGGACCTCGAAGCGGCAGCTGCGGTGGGGCTTGTAAACCAGTGCGGCTGCCCTTCGCTGGACGAGGTGGGACTAAGCTTGCCCTGCACCGCACCTGCGCGAGCACGGAACCTTTAGTCCCAGTTGGTGGCTCCAACCGCGACTAAAGGCCAGTCGCAGACTCGCGGTTGGATCCACCAACCCGGACTAAAGTCCTGGTTTCCGCTGCTTGGCCTGACCAAAATTCACCTTTAGTCCCGGTTGGTGGCTCCAACCGCGACTAAAGGTCTCCACATATATATACAACACTTGAAATTTTTTCATAGTTCTCTGCTTCTTCAACGCCGGCCACTATAGAGGAGACGCCGCCAGGCTGCCGCCGTCGCCTGCCCCGACACCGTCTCGCCTCCCCCGATGATGGAGCTCGTCGCCGCCCCCAACGCCGGCCACCCGCGCCTCCTCTTCGATGCCCGACGCCGTGCCCATGCCCTCCTCCCCGAGCCGGCTCCGACGCAGCCCGCGCCTCCTCGATCCCCGTCGCCGCCCCTGCCCTCCTCCCCGAGCCAGCCTCGTCGACGGCCGGACCTCCTCACCGACCCCGCTCCTCGCTGACGCCCTGCTCGCCCCGATCCGCTAGCCGTGAGCCTCTTTTTTTCATTTTTCTGGAATTAGATGAATGTTAGATATGTTCATACAAATGGTGATAGGATAGATATATAATTTTAGTTTTTTATACTTTTAGTTAGAGAAATGTTAGATGAATGTTATGTATGTAGATTATTTTTTCACTATATGTAGTATGTTTTAGTTTTTTTTTCACTAGTTTTTTAATACAATGTATGTATATATGTATATTTAGATGAACCGTGAAATTTGCATAGATTTTTAGTTTTTTAGTTTTTTATATACTTATAGAAAAAAATTGCATAAGAAAAAGTTGCATATAAAAAGTGGACCACATGTATTAAAAATATTTTAATGTTAATATATATCTTAATGTTGTATTTGCAAAAGTTTGTCATGTATTTGCAAAATCAAGTAAACAAGAATTACAAAAATAATAATCAAGCATTTAAACGGGGATCGAACGTCGTGATGGTTCGACCTCCCCCTCCTATCGCTAATCGCTAGCTATCGATGCGTACTCCCACCCACGTCCTCCCACGATCACACTGATTTTTTAGTTACCCTTGGAAAACCAAGTGAACCGGGGAACCAAGCGGTAAAAAAAATCAAAGAACCGCGACCATCCCGTACCCCCTCGCTAGCGACCTGCTGAGCCTCCATGACGCCCACGCACGATCCCCACTTCCATCTCCCAGACCACCATTAGCAGCGCATCTGGAGCAGTTACGTCGTCCGCCCCTTCTTCCCCCTTCCATCCTCCTGCTCGCTCGCGCCTCCCACATGGTCGTCGTAGCCGCCACCGCCACCATCACGCGACCAAATCTTCTGCCGTGAAGACGTCCGGGCGCACCCGCCTCCAAGGCTTCTCCTTCTCGATGCTCAACTAGGCCCGTACAACCTCCTCCTTTGCTCCAAGATAGGTGCCCCGCGTCTGTCTCAGCATCCCTACAACCCGTTGATAGGAGTAATTGACAAAAAACTACCACATTTCATGTAACCGTCCCTCAGAACTACCACATTATGAAAAGTGACCAAAAACTCCAGTTTAACGCTGATTTCATGACAAAAGACTACCATATCGAGTTGATGACTGATTGAAGCATTTTAAACGAGTTTCTGACAGATCTGGCCCACCGGTCAGGACGGCGGCCGCGCTAACGGCTAACGGCGCTCGCCTGCCGCTCGTTAGCCGCGCGTGTCGGCGGCCCGGTCGGACCAGGACTAACCTGGCCGACCGGCTCGCTCGTCTTCCTCGCCACCCCACTCTCCCCCAAGCTCACTCGCTCACTCACTCTGTTCCTCTGTTCTCTGCTCTCCACTGCTTCTTTTCTTCTTCTCGCACTCTGGCGACGCCGCGCCGCGACCATGCTGTCGTGGCCCAACAGCAACGAGACCTTTGACGATGACGAGTACATGACCGAGTTCAGTGGCCTACAGATGGAGTATTTCGTAAGTTAGCTCATTCTCTCCTCTCATCTGCTAGGGTTAGGGTTAGGGTTTGAAGAAGGATTGGGATTTCTCCATTTAAGTTCATATATGGGAGGTGTAGTTGATATATATGTGTTTCCTGCTGCAGCAAACTCCGGATACTGTGATAGATCCAAGCTTTCGTGGGCTTGTCACTGAATCTGACCGCAGGTGCATCCTGCACAGGCAGAGGGCAGGCAAATTCATGGCATTTGAAGGCACTGACACAGGCAGAAGATTCATAGGATGTGCAAGTGAGGTAATGAACCAAGTTGTCATGGCTGTGATTAATTCATTTTGTTCTTTTCTGAATAATGCTGCTGCATTTCTCATTTTTCCTTAAGTATAAGAACATTCCTCTGTCTAAATTATGTACTTGTAGCAAGCAGCAGAGAGCAATGGAAACATAGCACTGATTTCAAATTTCTATTATAGAGTTAGCTAGTGTAGTGTAGCTATATATATGACTACTGTTTATGATTTGTTATTGTGAATATGTTTGTTAATGAAGAATAAAGCCCACTGTAAATTAACTAAATTTTCAGGATGGTGTGAACTGTAGTGTTTTAGAGTGGGTAGATGCCCCTTGGCCTGTAATTTTGCAAAGGTGCTTAACCAAGCTCTAGGATATGTAT
Organism: Triticum dicoccoides; assembly: GCF_002162155.2. Taxonomy (NCBI): domain Eukaryota; kingdom Viridiplantae; phylum Streptophyta; class Magnoliopsida; order Poales; family Poaceae; genus Triticum; species Triticum dicoccoides. The sequence goes on from NC_041385.1 coordinate 17,753,594, forward strand.
CATGAGGAGAACCTTGGTAGAGTCCAAGACAAAGAGGCTCATGAGATAGAGGTTGAGAAACTGAAGAAGGGGCTGGATTCTCTTGGCAATCAATACAGTCAGCTTGTGGATGATGTATCCAAGCTGTTTGATTACCAGGATGGGCAGAGATCCGATGACATGGATCTTACAAGCCAGGCAATCAATGAACTTAAGGAGAAGAAGCATCAGCTTGAGGAGCAGGCAAAGATTGAGGTTCAAATGGAGAAGCTTAAGCTCAAGAAAGAACAGAGGTGCATCCTGCGCAGAGTCAAGCTGATATCATTCAAAACACCAGGAAAGCCATGAAGGAGATACAAGTGGAGAGAGACCTACTTAAAGAAGATAAGAATAAGCTGGAGCATATCATTGCTAATCTCTTGAAGGCTGGTCATGGGTGCAAAGAGAAGCTAGACAAGATCAAAGAAGTTGTCATGGAGGAGTGAAGTGGTACCTATGGTTGGTAAGTGAATATGAGGCCTATATATATAACTGGCCTAGTACTAGAATCTGATGCAGATATGCATCTTAGTATTAATATGAACTAATCCGCTATTAACTGCCTATGGTTTCAAATCATTTTGGTTCACTAGTAGAAAAGGGGCCAATGGTCCAGGCCGGTCCAGCCCATTAGTCCCGGTTCAAACCAGAACTGGGACCAATTGGGGCATTGGACCCGGTTCGTGAGCCCCGGGGGCCGGCCGGGCCACGTGGGCCATTGGCCCCGGTTCGTCTGGACCTTTTGGTCCCGGTTGGAGGGACGAACCGGGACCAATGGTCCTCGCTCCTGGCCCACAACCATTGGTCCCGGTTGGTGGCATGAACCGGGACCAAAGGCTGCGCTTTAGTCCCGGTTCATGCCACCAACCGGGACTAAAGGGTTGGTCCTCGTTGCGGTCACAGTTTAGTCCCACCTCGCCAACTGAAGGGGAATCAGACCGGTTTATAAGCCCCTCCCTCTCTTCCTTGTTGAGCTCCTCTCAAAATGAAAATAGATGCCCTTATACAGGGAATTTAACCTAAATTCATACTGAATTTCTCTGAAGTTAGTAGAAATTTATTATAAATTTAGGTTGAATTTTCTCTATAAGCGCATCTATGCTCATTTCGGAGTAGTTTTTTATATAGTTTTTTTTTCTTTTCTGCTATATTTATTTTTTTCTTTTTATTTCTGAGTTGTAATAAGTCATTAAAAATAAGCATCTACGCTCATTTTTTAGTAAAGTTAATCACAACTATTTTTTCTTCTATTTATTTCTGAATTGTAATAAGTCATTAAAAATGAGCATCTATGTCCATTTTTTTAGTAAAGTTAATCACAATTATTTTTGCTTCTATTTATTTCTGAGTAGTTTTTTATATAGTTTTCTTTCTTTTCTGCTATATTTATTTTTTTCTTTTTATTTCTAAGTTGTAATAAGTCATTAAAAATAAGCATCTATGCTCATTTTT
>NC_041385.1:17755446-17756362 GCF_002162155.2 Triticum dicoccoides
TTCTTTTTATTTCTGAGTTGTAATAAGTCATTAAAAATAAGCATCTATGCTCATTTTTTAGTAAAGTTAATCACAACTATTTTTTCTTCTATTTATTTCTGAATTGTAATAAGTCATTAAAAATAAGTATCTATGCTCATTTTTTTAGTAAAGTTAATCACAACTATATTTGCTTCTATTTATTTCTGAGTAGTTTTTTATATAGTTTTTTTTCTTTTCTGCTATATTTATTTTTTTCTTTTTATTTCTGAGTTGTAATAAGTCATTAAAAATAAAAAAGAGGCGCAATGCTCGTTAATTTGCTTCAAGCCTTTCGAAATAGTGTCAACTGCACTGCACATAGGTCTGTGCAGTCTACCCTATTCCTCAAGGCTTGAAGCTAACCAACGTGCAGGTGAGCATTGAGCCTCTTCTTCATCGTCTCTGCACTCAGGGCTTATAAACAGCTGCGAGTGCCTCTCGCTTGGCGAGGTGGGACTAAAAAAACAGCTGCAGAAAGAATCAACTAAAAAACAGCTGCAGAAAATAAAAAATTAGACGGGTCCATTGGTCCCGGTTTGTGGCAACAACCGGTACCAATGCCCCTCTTTGGTATCGGTTGGTGGCACCAACCGGGACCAATGCCCCTGTTCGAGCCACCAACCGGGACCAAAGGTCTTCGTTTCCCGCCCTTTGGGCTGCCGAAAAGAGGCCTTTGGTCCCGGTTGGTGGCTCAAACCTGGACAAAAGAGGGGCATTGGTCCCGGTTTGTGGCACCAACCGGGACCAAAGCGTTTGCTATATAAGTAGCACTGCCGCCTCGCCCCGACTTCGATCTCTCCCAACGCCGCGCGCCGTCCCCTGCCGCCATCTCGCCGTCGCCGCCCCGCCCCGACGCCGTACGTCGCCGCCCCGCCCCACTGCCGTCGCCGCCCGC
>NC_041385.1:17756465-17839800 GCF_002162155.2 Triticum dicoccoides
GCCGCCCGCCCTGCCGCCCCGACGCCGTACGTCGCCGCCCCGCGCCGACGTCGCCGCCCGCCCTGCTGCACCTCGCCGTCGCCGCCTGCCCTGCACCTCGCCGTCGCTGTCGCCGTCCATGAGCAACTTTCTTTTATTTTTGTTAGATTGTTTTTAGATTTTTTTTATAGTTCATAGATTTTTTTGTTAGATTAGATTTGTAGTAATTTAGATATGTAGTTCATATTGTGTAATTTAGATTGTGTAATTAATAAGTAGTTCATATTTTTAGTAAGTACTTCATATATATATAGTTGAACTAGCTAGTTGATTTAATAAACTAATTTATTTTACTATATATAGAAGTAGTTTGTTTTTAGTAAGTAGTACTTTATTTATTTATAGTAAGTGCTTAATTAGTAGTTGAACTAGATAGTTGATTTAATTAATAAAACTACTTTATTTAACTATATATAGAAGTAGTTCCCGCATCAACATCGGCGATGCCTATCCTGCATCCTCGTCATCGTCGACTCAGCGGTGGAGGCTTGCTTGATCAGGGCCATGTTCGGGACTGGGCTCCGCCGGACTGGTATTGGGAGGTGCTACCTTCCGGGGGATGTAGGTTGGTGAGGAGGCAGCCCGTTGTTGACCCGATCCTTGTTTGGTGGCGGTCGAGTGGGCCAGTGATGGTGCCGAGGCTTCCGGACACCGCGGAGGTGGTACGTCACCGTATCAGTGAGGAGGACGAGCACGTCCGTCGCTACATGGTATCATTGAAGGGCAGGTTGGACAATACCTGGCAGGTTCTTCAGGGATCTCACTGGAGCTATGATCCTGTGATGGTTCCTTATTTTGGGTGTTCACCACCCGCGTCGGTACCCGTCGGGCGCTACGGTTCTAGTTGTATTAGTGATGCTATATTAGTGATAATATTCGACGATGTACGGACACCAAGAGATGATGTACTTTTGCTTATAATTATTGAATGCATGCTAATTTGAATACTACTTTATTTTATGATTTGGTTTTTCTTATTTTATGATTTGGTTTTTCTTATTGAATGCTCATATTGGATAAGTTCTCCTTCATTCCCGTGTGCTAGACAATTTGGTGTAATAATGCACTCGAGAATGAAAGGAGGAGCTACGTACATCACCGATAGTCAACCTGTGATTAATAATCTAGGTTAATATTTGAATTATGAACATAGGCCGGAAATGTCGTACTCGGAAGACGAAAACCGCCTGGGGGAGTGCGACTGGTGCCACGACGACCGAGGTATCTGCGACAGGTTCATTGAGCTGGACGAAGATCGTCGCTTCAGCATTAAGCTCGAGGAGACCTTCGATGTTCATACGGTACGCAACCGACGATATTTTTCATGACTTCAACTATTTTAATCATGACAATACGACTATTTTAATCATGACAATATTTTTCATCTTTTCCAATTCGACTAGCTTATCCCATGCTTTGTAAGATGCTATGTCTTGGAGAGGATGGGTTTTGAAGACCATGAAAGTTTCGAAACCAAAAAAATTATCCTAAGTACCCATCATGGTGTGGATTTTCAAGTAAAGTTGTACAATGCTCAGAGTGTAACCCATTTTGGTTGCAAAAATTAGGAAGCACTTTTGCAAGATGTATGGTCTTGATGAGGGTATGCTTGTCACCATGGATCTTGGTGATCCTACAATCGAGCAAGAGAGACCTTCGATTTGGGTCCTTGTGGATACACCTCCAATTCTTCCCCCATGTGAGCTTAACATAGTTATTAAGTAATTTATATTGTTTATTTCAAAATAGTTGACAACTTATCTTCATTGACAACTTATTTTCATTCTTCAAAGAATGTGCGGAAGATGGTAGACAAAACCTACTACACCGAATGCTCCGAATTAACTTATCAGGAGAAAAATCATCTTGTCGCATTTTGTACTGATCTTGAGAATTATAATATCTACAATCAAACTCCTCAACATTATGGTCAATACGTGCCACTAGTGCACGTGTTGAACTACGGTAACTACCATGGAGATACCCTGGTAAGATTATTTTTTACTATTACAACATCCGTGCATCTTTTTGCACACTTCTAAAACTAGTACATCATTGCTAACTACGAAGTTATTACTATGTTTTTCAACAGATAATCCCGAATGATTGTGTACCTCATCTGATGTATACGCATGGTAGCCTTCATGTTTTGAACATACAACCAGGTCGTCCTATGAATCTCAACTGTCCATACCGGGTTTCTCAAAGAAGTGGAGACATAACAATCAAAGAATGGAAAACTGTATGGACAATCGTAAGGAGCTTCTTGCAAGCAAAAAGCAGCGAAGGGCAAGAATTGGAGACAGGATGTGTAGGGTTTCGTAGCAATTTCAAAAAAATTTCCTACGCACACGCAAGATCATGTGATGCATAGCAACGAGGGGAGAGTATTGTCTACGTACCCAACGCAGACCGACTGCGGAAGCGATGACACGACGTAGAGGAAGTAGTCGTACGTCTTCTCGATCCAACCGATGAAGCACCGAAACTACGGCACCTCCGAGTTCGAGCACACGTTCAGCTCGATGACGATCCCCGGACTCCGATCCAGCAAAGTGTCGGGGAAGAGTTTCGTCAGCACGACGGCATGGTGACGATCTTGATGAACTACAGCAGCAGGGCTTCGCCTAAACTCCGCTACAGTATTATCGAGGAATATGGTGGCAGGGGGCACCGCACACGGCTAAGGAATAGATCACGTGGATCTACTTGTGTCAACTTGTGTGTCTTTGGGGTGCCTCTAGCTCAGTATATAAAGGAGCCAAGGGGGGAGGGGGCGCCGGCCAAGAGAGAGAGGCGCAGGAGGAGTCCTACTCCTACCGGGAGTAGGACTCCCCCCCCCCCAATCCTATTCCAACTAGGATTCCCAAGGGGGAAAGAGGGAGAGGGGTGGCCGGCCACCTCTCCTAGTCCTAATAGGACTAGGGGAAGGGGGGAGGCGCGCAGCCCCCTTGGGCTGCCCCTTTCTCCTTTCCACTAAGGCCCATGATGGCCCATATGGCTCCCGGGGGGTTCCGGTAACCTCCCGGTAACCCGGTAAAATCCCGATTTTACCCGGAACACTTCCGATGTCCAAACATAGGCTTCCAATATATCAATCTTCATGTCTCGACCATTTCGAGACTCCTCGTCATGTCCGTGATCACATCCGGGACTCCGAACAACCTTCGGTACATCAAAATGCATAAACTCATAATATAACTGTCATCGTAACCTTAAGCGTGCGGACCCTACGGGTTCGAGAACAATGTAGACATGACCGAGACACGTCTCTGGTCAATAACCAATAGCGGGACCTGGATGCCCATATTGGCTCCTACATATTCTACGAAGATCTTTATCGGTCAGACCGCATAACAACATACGTTGTTCCCTTTGTCATCGGTATGTTACTTGCCCGAGATTCGATCGTCGGTATCCAATACCTAGTTCAATCTCGTTACCGGCAAGTCTCTTTACTCGTTCCGTAATACATCATCTCACAACTAACATATTAGTTGTAATGCTTGCAAGGCTTATGTGATGTGTATTGCCGAGAGGGCCCAGAGATACCTCTCCGACAATCCGAGTGACAAATCCTAATCTCGAAATACGCCAACCCAACATCGACCATTGGAGACACCTGTAGTACTCCTTTATAATCACCCAGTTACGTTGTGACGTTTGGTAGTACCCAAAGTGTTCCTCCGGTAAACGGGAGTTGCATAATCTCATAGTCATAGGAACATGTATAAGTCATGAAGAAAGCAATAGCAACATACTAAACGATCGGGTGCTAAGCTAATGGAATGGGTCATGTCAATCAGATCATTCTGCTAATGATGTGACCTCGTTAATCAAATAACAACTCATTGTTCATGGTTAGGAAACATAACCATCTTTGATTAACGAGCTAGTCAAGTAGAGGCATACTAGTGACACTTTGTTTGTCTATGTATTCACACATGTATTATGTTTCCGGTAAATACAATTCTAGCATGAATAATAAACATTTATCATGATTATAAGGAAATAAATAATAACTTTATTATTGCCTCTAGGGCATATTTCCTTCAGTCTCCCACTTGCACTAGAGTCAATAATCTAGATTACACTGTAATGATTCTAACACCCATGGAGCCTTGGTGCTGATCATGTCTTGCTCGTGGAAGAGGCTTAGTCAATGGGTCTGCAACATTCAGATCCGTATGTATCTTGCAAATCTCTATGTCTCCCACCTGGACTAGATCCCGGATGGAGTTGAAGCGTCTCTTGATGTGTTTGGTCCTTTTGTGAAATCTGGATTCCTTTGCCAAGGCAATTGCACCAGTATTGTCACAAAAGATTTTCATTGGACCCGATGCACTAGGTATGACACCTAGATCGGATATGAACTCCTTCATCCAGACTCCTTCATTTGCTGCTTCCGAAGCAGCTATGTATTCCGCTTCACATGTAGATCCCGCTACGACGCTTTGTTTAGAACTGCACCAACTGACAGATCCACCGTTTAATGTAAACACGTATCCGGTTTGCGATTTAGAATCGTCCGGATCAGTGTCAAAGCTTGCATCAACGTAACCTTTTACGGTGAGCTCTTTGTCACCTCCATATACGAGAAACATATCCTTAGTCCTTTTCAGGTATTTCAGGATGTTCTTGACCGCTGTCCAGTGATCCACTCCTGGATTACTTTGGTACCTCCCTGCTAAACTTATAGCAAGGCACACATCAGGTCTGGTACACAGCATTGCATACATGATAGAGCCTATGGCTGATGCATAGGGAACATCTTTCATATTCTCTCTATCTTCTGCAGTGGTCGGGCATTGAGTCTTACTCAACTTCACACCTTGTAATACAGGCAAGAATCCTTTCTTTGCTTGATCCATTTTGAATTTCTTCAAAATCTTGTCAAGGTATGTGCTTTGTGAAAGTCCAATTAAGCGTCTTGATCTATCTCTATAGATCTTAATGCCTAATATGTAAGCAGCTTCACCGAGGTCTTTCATTGAAAAACTTTTATTCAAGTATCCCTTTATGCTATCCAGAAATTCTATATCATTTCCAATCAGCAATATGTCATCCACATATAATATCAGAAATGCTACAGAGCTCCCACTCACCTTTTTCTAAATACAGGCTTCTCCGAAAGTCTGTATAAAACCAAATGCTTTGATCACACTATCAAAACGTTTATTCCAACTCCGAGAGGCTTGCACCAGTCCATAAATGGATCGCTGGAGCTTGCACACTTTGTTAGCTCCCTTTGGATCGACAAAACCTTCTGGTTGCATCATATACAACTCTTCTTCCAGAAATCCATTCAGGAATGCAGTTTTGACATCCATCTGCCAAATTTCATAATCATAAAATGCGGCAATTGCTAACATGATTCGGACGGACTTAAGCATCGCTACGGGTGAGAAGGTCTCATCGTAGTCAATCCCTTGAACTTGCCGAAAACCTTTTGCGACAAGTCGAGCTTTGTAGACAGTAATATTACCATCAGCGTCAGTCTTCTTCTTAAAAATCCAATTATTCTCAATTGCTTGCCGATCATCGGGCAAGTCAACCAAAGTCCATACTTTGTTCTCATACATGGATCCCATCTCAGATTTCATGGCTTCAAGCCACTTTGCGGAATCTGGGCTCACCATCGCTTCTTCATAGTTCGTAGGTTCATCATGATCTAGTAGCATGACCTCCAGAACAGGATTACCGTACCACTCTGGTGCGGATCTTACTCTGGTTGATCTACGAGGTTCAGTAGTATCTTGATCTGAAGTTTCATGATCATTATCATTGGCTTCCTCACTAACTGGTGTAGGTGTCACTGAAACACTTTTCTGTGATGAACTACTTTCCAGTAAGGGAGTAGGTACAGTTACCTCGTCAAGTTCTATTTTCCTCCCACTCACTTCTTTCGAGAGAAACTCCTTCTCTAAAAATGATCCATTCTTAGCAACGAATGTCTTGCCTTCGGATCTGTGATAGAAGGTGTACCCAACAGTTTCCTTTGGGTATACTATGAAGACACATTTCTCCGATTTGGGTTCGAGCTTATCAGGTTGAAGCTTTTTCACATAAGCATCGCAGCCCCAAACTTTAAGAAATGACAACTTTGGTTTCTTGCCAAACCACAGTTCATAAGGCGTCGTCTCAACGGATTTTGATGGTGCCCTATTTAACGTGAATGCGGCCGTCTCTAAAGCATATCCCCAAAATGATAGCGGTAAATCAGTAAGAGACATCATAGATCGCACCATATCTAGTAAAGTACGATTACGACGTTCGGACACACCATTACGCTGTGGTGTTCCGGGGGGCGTGAGTTGCGAAACTATTCCACAGTTTTTCAAATGTACACCAAACTCGTAACTCAAATATTCTCCTCCACGATCAGATCGTAGGAACTTTATTTTCTTGTTACGATGATTTTCAACTTCACTCTGAAATTCTTTGAACTTTTCAAATGTTTCAGACTTATGTTTTATTAAGTAGATATACCCATATCTGCTTAAATCATCTGTGAAGGTGAGAAAATAACGATATCCGCCACGAGCCTCAATATTCATCGGGCCACATACATCGGTATGTATGATTTCCAACAAATCTGTTGCTCTCTCCATAGTACCGGAGAACGGTGTTTTAGTCATCTTGCCCATGAGGCACGGTTCGCAAGTACCAAGTGATTCATAATCAAGTGGTTCCAAAAGTCCATCAGCATGGAGTTTCTTCATGCGCTTTATACCGATATGACCTAAACGACAGTGCCACAAATAAGTTGCACCTTCGTTATCAACTCTGCATCTTTTGGCTTCAACATTATGAATATGTGTATTACTACTATCGAGATTCAATAAGAATAGACCACTCTTCAAGGGTGCATGACCATAAAAGATATTACTCATATAAATAGAACAACCATTATTCTCTGATTTAAATGAATAACCGTCTCGCATTAAACAAGATCCAGATATAATGTTCATGCTCAACGCTGGCACCAAATAACAATTACTTAGGTCTAATATTAATCCCGAAGGTAGATGTAGAGGTAGCGTGCCGACTGCGATCACATCGACTTTGGAACCGTTTCCCACGCGCATCGTCACCTCGTCCTTTGCCAGTGCCCGCTTATTCCGTAGTCCCTGTTTCGAGTTGCAAATATTAGCAACAGAACCAGTATCAAATACCCAGGTGCTACTGCGAGCTCTAGTAAGGTACACATCAATAACATGTATATCACATATACCTTTGTTCACCTTGCCATCCTTCTTATCCGCCAAATACTTGGGGCAGTTCCGCTTCCAGTGACCAGTCTGCTTGCAGTAGAAGCACTCAGTTTCAGGCTTAGGTCCAGACTTGGGTTTCTTCTCTTGAGCAGCAACTTGCTTGCCGTTCTTCTTGAAGTTCCCCTTTTTCTTCCCTTTGCCCTTTTTCTTGAAACTAGTGGTCTTGTTAACCATCAACACTTGATGCTCCTTCTTGATTTCTACCTCCGCAGCTTTCAGCATTACGAAGAGCTCGGGAATAGTCTTGTTCATCCCTTGCATATTATAGTTCATCACGAAGCTCTTGTAGCTTGGTGGCAGTGATTGGAGAATTCTGTCAATGATGCAATCATCCGGAAGATTAACTCCCAATTGAATCAAGTGATTATTATACCCAGACATTTTGAGTATATGCTCACTGACAGAACTGTTCTCCTCCATCTTGCAGCTATAGAACTTATTGGAGACTTCATATGTCTCAATTCGGGCATTTGCTTGAAATATTAACTTCAACTCCTGGAACATCTCATATGCTCCATGACGTTCAAAACGTCGTTGAAGTCCCGATTCTAAGCCGTAAAGCATGGCACACTGAACTATCGAGTAGTCATCAGCTTTGCTCTGCCAGACGTTCATAACATCTGGTGTTGCTCCAGCAGCAGACCTGGCACCCAGCGGTGCTTCCAGGACGTAATTTTTCTATGCAGCAATGAGGATAATCCTCAAGTTACGGACCCAGTCCGTGTAATTGCTACCATCATCTTTCAACTTTGCCTTCTCAAGGAACGCATTAAAATTCAACGGAACAACAACACGAGCCATCTATCTACAATCAACATAAACAAGCAAGATACTATCAGGTACTAAGTTTAAGTTCAATTAATCATATTATTTAAGAACTCCCACTTAGATAGACATCCCTCTAATCCTCTAAGTGATTATGTGATCCAAATCAACTAAACCATGACCGATCATCACGTGAGATGGAGTAGTTTTCAATGGTGAACATCGTTTATGTTGATCATATCTACTATATGATTCACGCTCGACCTTTCGGTCTCCGTGTTCCAAGGCCATATCTGCATATGCTAGGCTCGTCAAGTTTAACCTGAGTATTCTGCGTGTGCAAAACTGGCTTGCACCCGTTGTAGATGGACGTAGAGCTTATCACACCCGATCATCACGTGGTGTCTGGGCACGATGAACTTTGGCAACGGTGCATACTCAGGGAGAACACTTCTTGATAATTTAGTGAGAGATCATCTTATAATGCTACCGTCAATCAAAGCAAGATAAGATGCATAAAAAGATAAACATCACATGCAATCAATATAAGTGATATGATATGGTCATCATCATCTTGTGCTTGTGATCTCCATCTCCGAAGCACCGTCATGATCACCATCGTCACCGGCGCGACACCTTGATCTCCATCGTAGCATCGTTGTCGTCTCGCCAATCTTATGCTTCCACGACTATCACTATCGTTTAGTAATAAAGTAAAGCATTACATCGCGATTGCATTGCATACAATAAAGCGACAACCATATGGCTCCTGCCAGTTGCCGATAACTCGGTTACAAAACATGATCATCTCATACAATAAAATTCAGCATCATGCCTTGACCATATCACATCACAACATGCCCTGCAAAAACAAGTTAGACGTCCTCTACTTTGTTGTTGCATGTTTTACGTGGCTGCTACGGGCTTAAGTAAGAACCAATCTCACCTACGCATCAAAACCACAATGATAGTTTGTCAAATAGACTCCGTTTTAACCTTCGCAAGGACCGGGCGTAGCCATACTTGGTTCAACTAAAGTTGGAGAGACAGTCGCCCGCAAGCCATCTCTGTGCAAAGCACGTCGAGGGAACCGGTCTCGCGTAAGCGTACGCGTAAGGTTGGTCCGGGTCGCCTCGTCCAACAATACCGCCGAACCAAAGTATGACATGCTGGTAGGCAGTATGACTTGTATCGTCCACAACTCACTTGTGTTCTACTCGTGCATATAACATCAACATAAATAACCTAGGCTCAGATGCAACTGTAGGGTTTCGTAGTAATTTCAAAAAAATTTCCTACGCACACGCAAGATCATGTGATGCATAGCAACGAGGGGAGAGTATTGTCTACGTACCCAACGCAGACCGACTGCGGAAGCGATGACATGACGTAGAGGAAGTAGTCGTACGTCTTCTCGATCCAACCGATCAAGCACCGAAACTACGACACCTCCGAGTTCGAGCACACGTTCAGCTCGATGACGATCCCCGGACTCCGATCCAGCAAAGTGTCGGGGAAGAGTTTCATCAGCACGACGGCGTGGTGACGATCTTGATGAACTACAGCAGCAGGGCTTCGCCTAAACTCCGCTACAGTATTATCGAGGAATATGGTGGCAGGGGGCACCGCACACGGCTAAGGAATAGATCACGTGGATCTACTTGTGTCAACTTGTGTGTCTTTGGGGTGCCTCTACCTCAGTATATAAAGGAGCCAAGGGGGGAGGGGGCGCCGGCCAAGAGAGAGAGGCGCAGGAGGAGTCCTACTCCTACCGGGAGTAGGACTCCCCCCCAATCCTATTCCAACTAGGATTCCCAAGGGGGAAAGAGGGAGAGGGGTGGCCGGCCACCTCTCCTAGTCCTAATAGGACTAGGGGAAGGGGGGAGGCGCGCAGCCCCCTTGGGCTGCCCCTTTCTCCTTTCCACTAAGGCCCATGATGGCCCATATGGCTCCCGGGGGGTTCCGGTAACCTCCCGGTAACCCGGTAAAATCCCGATTTTACCCGGAACACTTCCGATGTCCAAACATAGGCTTCCAATATATCAATCTTTATGTCTCGACCATTTCGAGACTCCTCGTCATGTCCGTGATCACATCCGGGACTCCGAACAACCTTCGGTACATCAAAATGCATAAACTCATAATATAACTGTCATCGTAACCTTAAGCGTGCGGACCCTACGGGTTCGAGAACAATGTAGACATGACCGAGACACGTCTCTGGTCAATAACCAATAGCGGGACCTAGATGCCCATATTGGCTCCTACATATTCTACGAAGATCTTTATCGGTCAGACCGCATAACAACATACGTTGTTCCCTTTGTCATCGGCATGTTACTTGCCCGAGATTCGATCGTCGGTATCCAATACCTAGTTCAATCTCGTTACCGGCAAGTCTCTTTACTCGTTCCGTAATACATCATCTCACAACTAACATATTAGTTGTAATGCTTGCAAGGCTTATGTGATGTGTATTACCGAGAGGGCCCAGAGATACCTCTCCGACAATCGGAGTGACAAATCCTAATCTCGAAATACGCCAACCCAACATCGACCATTGGAGACACCTGTAGTACTCCTTTATAATCACCCAGTTACGTTGTGACGTTTGGTAGTACCCAAAGTGTTCCTCCGGTAAACGGGAGTTGCATAATCTCATAGTCATAGGAACATGTATAAGTCATGAAGAAAGCAATAGCAACATACTAAACGATCGGGTGCTAAGCTAATGGAATGGGTCATGTCAATCAGATCATTCGGCTAATGATGTGACCTCGTTAATCAAATAACAACTCATTGTTCATGGTTAGGAAACATAACCATCTTTGATTAACGAGCTAGTCAAGTAGAGGCATACTAGTGACACTTTGTTTGTCTATGTATTCACACATGTATTATGTTTCCGGTAAATACACTTCTAGCATGAATAATAAACATTTATCATGATTATAAGGAAATAAATAATAACTTTTATTATTGCCTCTAGGGCATATTTCCTTCAGGATGATCGCCATTCTTCATAATGGAGAGTCAGGGTCTATATTGTTTTATGCTATTTTACCTTAAGGGTTTTTAGGTCCTACCTGATTCTGATGATCATGTGCTAAGAACAATTACGTAGGGTTGGGTTCGATGACTATGAGGATGATGATCGTATGACTTATTATTAATAACGAGTAGAAGTTGTATGATGATGCATGATTAGTAGGACTTGTTATTATATATGATGATGTATGATGCGAGCATGCATGAGCATGTTATATCAGCGGGTGAAATAAACATAGCAGCAGCGTTGATAAACCAAGGACGAAGATATAAGAGAGGACACTTCTTCTATTAGCTAGCTAATAACAACCTAAAAATAACCCCCAAAACCCCTAAAGCAGCCACTTTTGTAAAAAAAAACATGGACTTTTGGTCCCGGTTGGTGCCACCAACCGGGACCAAAGGCCCCCCTGACTGGGCTCGGCGGACCGGCCACGTGGAGGCACATCTGTCCCGGTTCGTGTTTGAACCGGGACTAATGGGTGGGGTTATTTGTAACGACCCATTAGTCCCGGTTCATGAACCGGGACTAAAGGCCCTTACGAACTGGGACTAATTGGTGTTTTTCTACTAGTGGTTGTGTTGTTGGGTGCTGTCATGCCCCTAATCTGTAATGCTCTAAGATAATCCTATTTGTAATGCCCCCTGAACCATGTTATTCAGATGTTGTTATATCTCTACCTGCAATTTGTTGCTGCTAGCTAGTTGTTGCTAATACTTACAGTTGAATCTGGTAACACCAAACAAACTGAAACTGAAAATGAAACTTGCATTACATAGGAGGTAGGATAGATAACACAAATTGTCTGAGGATGCAACATAGATAGCAATACATAGATAGATAGATAGCAGTAAATAGTTTGAGGATAACTGAAACCAGCCAACACTCAATAAGACTGACGAAACTGAATGTGACAGTTTCACATTCAGTTTCAGTTAGGCGCCTACCCTGCTAAGCGGCCTGAGCGTCATACCTCCTGCTTCACTTTGGTAGGATGATTTGACAGCATCTGCACCTCCTATTCTTCGTCATCTTTGTCTTCATCGATGAAGATGATGGGAGGAGGGTGGCGGCGAGCCTGCAGTGCTGGTGGTGCGATGATCTGGAGGTCGTCATCATCATCTTGGTGCTTGTCTGCTTTTGCTTCTGCCGTAGATTGTGTTGGAGCGACGTAGTGGTAGTCTGCCCACCGCTGCCTCTGCCCAGCATCGGCGGATCCCGCCTCTTTCATTGCCCATAGCAGTATATCTATTGGCATGATCCCCTTACCTCGGTTTCCATACTGCTGGTCCATGCATTGCTTCTCCTCACTCGTTGCCTTCTTCCTCAGTTCCTCTCCTCCATCCACCAGCCCTTGAACGCTGGTGTACCTCGTGGCGACCTTCATGTAGTCGACGAAGAGGTCTTCGACGCCGCGTGCTGAATCATAAAGCATGGCAACCCATCCCTTGCCAGTTGGGAATGGTTTGAGCCATGGGTCCGAAGAAGAGGAAGAAGCAGCCATGGTTAGAGCAGGAAGTGGTGAGTATAGTGGTGTTGAGCGAGGTGAAGTTGTGGTGAGTGAGAGTGATGTGAGTAGAGTAGCTAAAAAGGAGGGGGGAGTTAAAGAGAGGTGGAGTGAGGCAGTGGAGAAGTAAAACTTGTGCATTAGTAGTTGACAGGGTGGTAGTTGAGCAGTAGTTATTGTGTGGTGAAACTTGTCCTGGTTAATTGATGTTAGTTGAAAGTTGTGCAAACTTCTGTTGGTAGTTGGGCAGAGACAACGGTGTTCAAAGTGTTCTAGAGAAAATCAGAGAAATCCACATACATGCACAAATTCAGAAAATTCAGAAAATCAGCGCATGCGCATACATTCAGAACACAAATTTAGAAAATCCACACATACAAGTGCGCATACATTCAGAGAACAAATTCAGAAAACTAAAGACGCAGATTCAGAGCACAAATTCAGAGCACAAATTCAGCGCACAAATTCAGACCATACATTCATACATTCATACTGAAACCTCGACCTGTTTCAAGACACAGAATCAAGGATTCTGCTCCACCTAGCCCTTGTGACTTGGTAGTGATGGAAGGTTGCCCTATCTCTAGCCCACCAAATGATCAAATCATCGGTGATGATTGTTCCATCTGGGAACACCTCCTTGAACTGCATCATGTCGAGGGAGTTGTGGGCTGCCATAATCGTGGCATCCAGCCTCTGGCGTTGCTCGCGTGCCTGGGCCCTACGACCCCTCCTTTCTACTCTTGCGACCCTTCTTGCTGCTCTAGAACTCTCCTCCAGGTCGTCGACAACCTCTACTAAGCTTCGATCCATATTTGTCGCTAGGCTAGGGTTGTAGTGATGCTGGCGGCTAGGGTTTTAGTGGTACGGGGAAGGACATGTTAGGGTCTTTTTATAGACACCTATGCAGGCTTGTGGACTGCGGTCCAATATGAGAGTCCAAATTGAGGCCCATTTCCACCGTTATGTGAACAAAAGGTCCAAAACGCTTTGAAACAAAAGCACAAAGTGCACAACAGTTTGAGAAGCTGCATAACAGGTTCAGATAGCGCACAACAGGTTCAGGCTAGTGCATGACAGGTTTAGGAAAGTGCACGATAGTTTCAGAAAAGTGCACGACAGGTTCAGAAAAGTGCACAACAAATTCAAATAGTGCGCATAAAACTAACCACAGTGCCAACATGTTTCAGTAGTTACCACTACAGTAGAAGTAGTCTGCCAATTTTGAGCTTGGGGTCCTCTTCCTCTTGCTCCCAACTTGAATATCTGAAGTGGTTGCAGCTCTTGGTGTAGTGAATCCATGAGTCCTCCCTCCACCTGCAGTCCTATCTCTTTTAGCTCTTGGTGTAGGGCCTGGTGCAGAAGTAGAAGGACCTGGTTGAGATGCAGCAGGCCTACATGAAGCTTGTGCTCCTCTTCTACCTCTTGCAACAGGGACTGAGGTGGTTGTTGCAGCAGGTATATTAGAGTAAACAACCCTGTTTTCCTGCATGTCAAACATAACATTTGTTTCTAAAAGTGTACTCATTCAAAAGTGTTTGATGTTTTTCCAAGCTTGGTTATTACCTGGTGTTTGTTTTTCCTCATCTGAAGACTAGGCTTCAGAGTCTTGTTGCATGTTGTATACCTGTGTCCTTCCAAACCATAGTTTCCACATGTGATAGTGCCCATCCTACTTGTGTCTCTTGGAGTTGGAACCTCAAACTCTCCCTTCCTCCTTGCTGTCTGCTTTTTGCCTGCCTTTTCTTTAAACAAAGGAGGATGAATGTCTTGAGTGTTTGTATCAGGCCAGCAATCTGGACCAGGGACAGGGTAAATAATTGCTTTGTATCTCTCCATGTACAATGGCTTCTTGAAGAATTCAGACACATAGTCCTCAGGATGCAGCTTCTGCTTTGTCATTGCAGATATGCCATGACTGCAAGGTACACCTGTCATGTTCCATCTCTTGCAGTCACATGTGCAGGTTGCCATGTCCACACAATATTGCTTTTCTTTGCTTGTTACTTGCCAAATTGTTTCACCAGCTCTGTCAGCCTGGCAGTACTTGGCATATTTTTTATTCTCCTCAAGAATCTTTGAGTAATTAGGTGTGATTGTCCACCTGCAAGTCTGTAACTTCTCCCTAGTCTGTTGCCTCTTGATCATCTGCTTTGTCCTGATCCCTTCAAACATTGTCCTTATTGGTTTGGATCTAACATCAAGTATCATCTTGTTGAAGACTTCACTAAGGTTGTTCACAACTATATCTATTTTGCAAGTATGGTCCATAGCATACCTAGCCCAAGCAGAGACTTCTATATTTTTAAGCCATTTCCAAGCATCCTCACACTGTGCTTTCAGCTCTGCCATCCCTAATTCATGCCCATGTCTAGTATAAGAGTAGCTAGCCTTGTCAACACACTTCTTTAGTTCTTTGCTTCTGTAACCAGCTGATTGGAAGTTGGCATATATGTGCCTAAGACAGAATCTTTGAGGTGAATCAGGGAACACTTCATTTATTGCCTTAAGTAAACCCTGTACATTCACAAAATAGATCTACATATGAACACACTCACATAATTCAGTGAATTACTATATCAACTAAGTTCAATGATTTAGTTTCTAACCTTTTGCCTGTCATATATTATTGTGTATGTTCCAAATTTGTTGCCACTACCAATGCGGCATCTCAACTGAGTTAAAAACCAAGTCCAAGTGTCTCCATCTTCCTTGTCAACCACACCAAAAGCTATAGGGTAGATGTTGTTGTTGCCATCCCTTCCTGTGGCAGCAAGAATTTGTTGTCCAGTGGTTAACTTGATGAAACATCCATCAAGCCCTGGATGGAGTCACACATTAGCTACCAAAGGAAATTGACACACAAATATGTACACCACAACCAGGACAGGAAATATTTACCTATAAATGGTCTACAACCATTAAGAAACCCTTCCTTTGAAGCTGCCAAACAGTAGAACATGTACTTGAATCTAGGAGTGGGTGCAAAGTTTTCTGGGTCAACAAATGTTGTGACAATACACCTGCTCCCAGGGTTTGTATCAAGATCAACTTGAAGATAATCCCTCAGCCTCAAATACTGCTGCTTGTGGTCACCCTGCACCACACCAACAGCATTCCTCCTTGCCCTATAGGCAACACTTCTTGAAACATCAACTGAGAATTTAGTCTTAGTCTTCTTTATTAATGCATCCACAGGAGATCTAATGTCTTCTCTCAATGCTGGTTGTACTGATTTGGACAACCACTTTGTAGTAACCTTTGTGGTCTCTGCACATGCTCCACAAGTATGCAGCATATCACACTTCTTGATGTAGAAAGTTTTTTCATGAGCTATCTTAGATGCACTGATATGAAAATCACATCCATGGGTTCTCTCTGAGCACCAAACAATAATACTATCAGGGGAATTTCTGTGATACTGGAAATTCCTCAGAGTCCTATGTGAAAAATCCCTAAGTGCATCTCTGAACTCATAAACAGTGGTGAAGCACAATCCCTTACAAAACTGTTCATGTGGATCTCGAAGCTTCTCATTGAACCATACCCTATCCTTTGACTTCTTCAACACTCTCTTCCTGCCACTTGCTAGTTTGAAAGCTCCTTCCGGCTCTTCTTCCTCATCACTAATGCCAACATCACCAGGAAAACAAAATTCATCTGCTTTAGGAAACCAGTCTGATTTTACCTCTTTCTCAACCTCCTGGTGGGATCTAATGGTTGGACCAGGGTTTCTGACAGGCTTAAGTTTCTGGACCACTGATATATCTACTTCTGCAGCTTCTTCTTCTGAGGGAGAACCTCGATGTAATTGCACATTGTTATCATCTGAACCTGACTGCGCATCATCGGAAAGAAATTCAGACACGTCAGTGTCACCTTCAAAATGGTTAAAGTCAGCTTCCATCTGCGGACTACTTTGCTTAAGCTCATCCTTTCTGTCACTCAATGCATCCACCAACTTTGTGCAACTTTGTTGAGTGTTAATGCAATGTTGAGCAAAATAACTATCTCTATTTTCATCTGCATTACATGGCTCATCTGCCCTGACAACTCGTATGTTCACACTCTTTTCCTTCTCAAAGTGGATCAACATCTGCTGCACATCATGTTCAGAACCAAGATGCTCCATACCTTATATTCCTTTCTCCTCATCGATAACATAGTACATATAATCATCAGCTCCATAGCCCTCACTCCGAATAAGAGAAACCATAGTCAAAAATGATATGTCTGACTGGTAAATTCTTCTAAACACAGATTCTCTGGCTAAGAAATGGAACCAAATTTCCCACTTTGGGTTATCAATACTGCAACACAAATTGCAAAATTTATAATTAAATGGTCTGCACAATATTTAGTGTCTTACAGTACAAGTTTTCTATTTTCTGATATTTTGGATTCAGTCACAACAAAACAAATTGTTAATGTTTCAAACAGATTTCTATCTATGCTCAAACATGGTTCTAATGTAAATCTAACTATGCAACTAGCCTATATATATCATGATTCCTAACAAAACAGATCATTTCAGAAAAACATTTATA
Organism: Triticum dicoccoides; assembly: GCF_002162155.2. Classification (NCBI taxonomy): domain Eukaryota; kingdom Viridiplantae; phylum Streptophyta; class Magnoliopsida; order Poales; family Poaceae; genus Triticum; species Triticum dicoccoides. The sequence goes on from NC_041385.1 coordinate 17,773,647, forward strand.
GATCTGTTGCCATACCTCGCGCCGCCAGCAGGACAAGGAAGCTTGCGCCGGCCTCGAGCTGCGCTTCTTCTCTTCGACGCTGCTGCTACACGCCGCCTCACAATCGTCTGGGACGGCTGAGATTGAGGCTGGGATTGGTTTTCGACCGCAAAGGAACTGCTGCCAAGCCAGCTATCAACCTCAACGAAGACAACATCCCCGCCACCCAGCACGTTGGGGGGTGCACCTCCAAGCGATTCAGCGCCGGAGTCTCGATCCGCCGCCGCCATGAATGAAGAGGGCTAGGGCAGTGAGCTCGGGGGAGAGTGGGGTGGCGAGGAAGACGAGCGAGCCGGTCGGCCAGGTTAGTCCTGGTCCGACCGGGCTGACCGACACGAGCGGCTAACGGGCGGCAGGCGAGCGCCGTTAGCCGTTAGCGCGGCCGCCGTCCTGACCGGTGGGCCAGATCTGTCAGAAACTCGTCTAAAACGCTCCAATCAGTCATCAACTCGATATGGTAGTTTTTTGTCACGAAATCAGCATTAAACTGGAGTTTTTGGTCACTTTTCAAAATGTGGTAGTTCTGTGGGACGGTTACGTGAAATGTGGTAGTTTTTTATCAATTACTCCGTTGATGGAGAAGGGAGAAGCCTCAAGGACTCGCTCGACCGCGGCGGCTAGAGAGGCCCGCAGCGCCGCCATGGGGTTTGGATCGTATGGTGCTGTACAGGCGGCCAGGAGACCTACAAGATTGATGAAGTAACATGCCGTTCAAGTTTCAGTACGTCAATCTGATTGATCTAGGCTATGAATGTTCAAAGATCGTGAATCTGGTAATGTCTTATGCATGCATGTGTGTTTGGTTGTGTGTTTACTATTTGTGTTGGGAATTTTCAGAGATGCTCAGAACATCCGTACATGCGTAGGATGACTATGCCACAGAGGACGATGAGCAAACGTTTGCACTGTTCTTCTTAGCTACATGAGCTCTCGCCCTTTTGATTCGTAGAATGATGAACTGACCACGATGAGCTCAGGCTGCTTTGGTTTGTAGATTGCCGACTTCCCACATATTATGGTTCGTAGGTTGCTGAATGACCCTTTTTGTCGCTTGCGCCTTAATTCGGTAATCCATCCACTAGCCTTTCCTTGAACAACACAAGTGAAATGTATGCAAGTACACAATTTATTTTAGATTTGAAAGGCACTTAAGAGTTAAGACACTGTAAACCTACCAACAAGGGGAATGTGTATGTCTTGTGTGCAGTGTGCTTCTAATCCGTGGGGGTTATAAAGTGTGGCTGTGGGCACTTAATTAAGCATAATCCTGTTGTGGCTGTGGGCACTCTGATAAACATTGATCATGGTATTTTGATCTAAAAAGTGGGCAGTCGACTTGCTAAATAACTGACTCTGAACGTTCCGTGAAAAATAAAACTCCAAACGTCCAACTTATATAATGTTGGTGCTTAATACTAGGATGCTGCTGCATATGAGCTGATGTTCGGGAAGCCATCGCTCCACGGCCTCTTTGAGGGCTACTTCGATCAAGACGGGAGGGTGAACGCAGGGTCATGTTGAAGATGCTGCAAGATCCTCATGTTGATTTGATCACAACTATATGAGATGCCATGTGGGTGTCTTTACTTCAAAAACAAAATATTTTTTGGGCACTAACGACCAGTGGTGGAGCGTGAATCAAATATTAGGAGGGGCCAAATGAGTGTATATGACACAGAAAAGGCTAGGATGATCAGAGACGCCAGACGATTAGTAGAGCAATTAGTAAATAAGTAAGTGTATTTGGTAAATTTTCCTCTTGGAAGGGGGGCCAGGGCCCGAAATTGTCCCCACTACGCTCCGCCACTGCTGACGACCATGTGCTCACATTCTTACATATTTATTTCTTTTTACATGAAAATGCGACACCAACAACTAATGATGAACACATCCGTTTAATTATTTACATTGGCATTTTTCGTCACTCGAACAAATTTTATTTCATGCATGATTTTGTTTATGAGATTGTTCAGGCATTTTCGAGCTTCTGTAAAGATGAGTACTACCAACCCTTGCTCGCTCTCTCGGACTAGGCCTACTGCAAACTTAACTGGACTAGTTTTGGGGGTCCAAAGCGGCACTAGCTTGGAGACGACATCAACAAGCTCCTGGACACTTTGTTGGTGGTGAGGCACCTAGGCAATCTTGTGGATGGCTTTGCAAATCAATGGCATATAAAGTGCAGAGGGAGAGGTGCGAGCAGTGGCGGTGCGCCTCGAGCTTCTCTCTCACACATCGGCACTTGTGGCTAACAGATGGCATGCGAGAGGAGAAGCGGGTGTTTGTCCGTTTTGGGAATTACAAGGTTGGCAAAATATATATTTAGTTTGGCAAAAGCTCCAGGATATTGTTGGATGTTAATTTATTTTTATGAATTTGATCAAAGTTAAGAAAGTTTGAATTTTTGAGTTGAAGTTTGACTTTGATAAACCTAATAAAACATGGCGATACAAAGAAAGAAAATCAACGGTATTCGTCGAAGAGGTGAGCTCCTGGAGCTTCCATATTGGTTGCGACAGACCCTCCCTCTCTGGCTGCTGCTTCAGCGGCGGGAGAGTGGGGAACCTCAGATCCGTGCTTGAAGCATGTAGATATTAGGGTAGTTGTCTCCGGCGGCGGTGTCAAGGTGGCGGTGGCAGCTTTGCTTTGGAATAAAGGAGTTGGAGGTTGATCCCCATCTCGGCGAGGCCATTTGTGGCGAAGCCGATGATCTTCTGGCGTTGGTGGCTCATGGATTCGTCGATGTATGGAGTATGCGTGCTCCAGGCTTGCTCTTTGCAGCGGAGGTGAAGGCCGGCTGGTAGAGCTTTTATCCTTCGCCTCCGTCTTCGTCACGGTGAGGTAGTTGCTGGCCTCGTGGTTGGGGTGTTGGGGGTGGTGCGATGGTGCGCTGACACCTGTCGGTGCATGGATTCATCGCTAGCTGTCTGTGGTCTTCAAAACGAAGCTCTCGCCGATGTCCGGCCGGCTTCAGTGGTGGAGCATCGCCCGATCTCTCCCTGTCTCCGGCATGCTGGTCCTCTCGGACCATGGTTATCGACTTCGCTGTCTGTGTTCATTCCGGCCGCAGTCTACAAGGTCTCGCCGGCTCTGCATATGAGCAGCGGCGGCGCATTGTCAACTTGCACTGGTTTGTTGGGTGGGTCGGTTCCCCAGGGTCCTGGTTGTAATTTCTATCTTTCCCGGGGTGCTTTGTACCATTATACCTTTGCAATTTAATCCGCGGTCCTTCCAGAAAAAAAAGTGTAGCACGGTATTTGCCCACAACACAATAGTAAGCCACATGCTACGCCATGTTCTTGAAACACAATGATGTTTTTTGTGTGAGGGATGATGTTTTAATAAATGTTCTTGTATATAAGTTTGTCATCACGTGGCAACGCACGGGTCTTCAACTAGCTAATATTAGGTGGGCCGAATGAGAAAAATATTTAATTGCAGGGGCCAAACTACACTTATGCATGTATTTATTTTCCAATTTCTGCACTGTTCATATCCAAACTAATAACAAATCGGGGATGTTAGGGGGGCCAGCGCCCTGCTGGTCCCCTGGCTCCGCCACTGCTGGTGGTTGGCGACATGCATGGGAATGTTGCCACGAGGTCATGTAGTCGGGTGACCTGTCACCTGTGAGTGTGGAAGTAGTAGGAGAACTATTCCCCAATCCGCATATAGGCCAAGTAGTGGTGGGAAATACACTTTGGTTCCTGGTTGTATATGCACCCTATATGAAGATTTTTTTAATATTTTAATAAAAAGTCAAAATAGGTAAGAACTATTTTGACAAAACACCTGACTTACTTTTGCACTAGTATATAAATCTGGACGAAAAAAAACAAAGTTGACCTCACAACAAAAAAGACAAAATTTATTTGCTATTATAGGTCACTATTCACACTATATTAGCCAAAAACTTGTCTTTTTTAAAAGAAGTCAAAGGGATATTTTTTTGTGGATTTTATTTCTCACGAGTACAATAGAAGGTCAAGTTTATTTCAAAAATATTTTCATGAATTTTTGACTTTTTGTTGAATTACTATTTTTTTTTCAATATAGGGTGAATATGTCCCATAGACAAAAAATTCCTAGAACTGTGATAGATAGATCATAGATAAAGTAAAATGGGTGAGTGACATGCATGGTAAGAGCAACTCTAGCAAAGGGGAAATATCTTTGGTTCCTGGGGTGTATATACACCCTATATAAGAAAAATAATTAACAGAAACAAAAAAAAATCAAAAAAGTTTAGAAGTTTTTTTTCATAAACTTGACTTTGCTTTTCACTAGTATATAAAATTTTCAAACAAAAACCCAACGCTTGATTGTGAGCAGTCCTGTTCGCGGATCGTCTAGACCAGATCACTTGGTGTTCTTTCACACCATGGAGCAGCTCCTTGATTTCCTCTATGGGAGGGCCAAACCTCGACCTGTTCTGGTGCGCTGGTTCTGTCAGGTCTTAGCACGACGATTTTCTAACTGTTTACTACAATGAGTTTTGTTCGGCTCCGGGAAGGAGGGCCGATGATGGCGGTGGGCCTTAAAAACAAAAAAAAACTCAAAAATAAATAAATTAAAAAAAATCCCCGCCTACTCGGCCGCCACGGCCTGCATACGACTCAAAACCGAACTTCCATTTGGGCCAGGATGCAGGCCCGCAGGGCCCAATAGGCCCAACAGGGGAGAGAGTCATTCGTAGGCCCACATGCCTGCTTTAGGGAGGACCTCAAAGCAGCAGCTGCGGCGGGGCATGTAAACCAGTGCGGCTGCCCTTCGCTGGGCAAGGTGGGACTAAGTTTGCCCTGCATCGCGCCTGCGCAAGCACGGGACCTTTAGTCCCAGTTGGTGGCTCCAACCGCGACCAAAGGCCCCCCTTTAGTCGCGGACTCACGGTTGGATCCACCAACCGGGACTAAAGTCCTGGCTTCCGCTGCTTGGCTAGACCAAAATTCACCTTTAGTCCCGATTGTTGGCTCCAACCGCGACTAAAGGTCTCCGCATATATATACAACACTTGAATTTTTTTTCATAGTTCTCTGCTTCTTCAACGCCGACCACTATAGAGGAGACGCCGCCAGGCTGCCGCCGTCGCCTGCCCCGACACCGTCTCGCCTCCCCCAACGATGGAGCTCGTCGCCGCCCCCAACGCCGGCCACCCGTGCCTCCTCTCGATCCCCGACGCCGCGCCCACGCCCTCCTCCCTGAGCCGGCCCCGATGCAGCCCGCGCCTCCCCGATCCCCGTCGCCACCCCTGCCCTCCTCCCCGAGCCGGCCTCGTCGACGGCCGGACCTCCTCACCGACCCCGCTCCTCACCGACGCCCTGCTCGCCCCGATCCGCTAGCCGTGAGCCTCTTTTTTTCATTTTTTCATTTTTCTGGAATTAGATGAATGTTAGATATGTTCATAGAATGGTGGTAGAATAGATATATAATTTTAGTTTTTTATACTTTTAGTTAGAGAAATGTTAGATGAATGTTATGTATGTAGATTATTTTTTCACTATATGTAGTATGTTATAGTTTTTTTCACTAGTTTTTTAATACAGTGTATGTATATATGTCTATGTAGATGAACCGTGAAATTTGCATAGATTTTTAGTTTTTTAGTTTTTTATACTTATAGAAAAAATTTGCATATAAAAAGTGGACCACATGTATTAAAAATATTTTAATGTTAATATATATCTTAATGTTGTATTTGCAAAAGTTTGTCATGTATATGCAAAATCAAGTAAACAAGAATTACAAAAATCATAATCAAGCATTTAAAAAAATGTTAAATTTGCATAGAAATATTTTTGGCTAGGAAGATGCCGGGCCCGCATCCTCGCCTTTGACTCGTTGGTGACGACTTGCTTCAGAAGCGCCATGTCCGGGTCTGGGCTCTGCCGGGCTAGCACTGGGAGGTGCTACCTTCCGGGGCGCATAGCTTGGTGAGGAATCGGACTCCCGTCATCGACCCAGAACTTGGTGGCTTTCATGTGGGCCAATTTCGATGCGGAGGCAGCCGACCCCTTCGGAGGTGGTACGTCGCCGTGTCAGGGAGGAGTACGAGCACGTCCGTCGCTACATGGTCGCGTTGGACGTCAGGTTCTGCAATACCTGGCAGGTTCTTTAGGGATCTCACCCGAGCTATGATCCTGTGATGGTTCCTTCTCTTTGGGTGTCCACCGCCTGTGCCTCAGGAACTGCGACTGAACTATATATATATGATAATATTCGAGATGTATTAGTGATAATACTCGAAACGATGTATTCGAGATTACATTATTCGATAATATTCGAGACGATGTATTAGAGATTATATTCGATGATTCATATTATCTGGATTATTCGAAATGTATTAGTGATATTAATTATTCGAGATGCATATTATCTACCATGATTCAGTTTTTCCTTATTGATTGCATTCTAATTTGAATACTAAATTGTTTTATCTTTCTTCTAGATTAGTTAATATAAGCTATGGACAATACTGGCAGAGACGGAGAAGAGACCCTATCCAACATCATACACTCCCCGAGCCCAGATGAGAATGAACTTGATGACGGTTCGCAATATCTGAACAATTCCGGTGAGGGTAATGATGTTTGATGAAGACGAACGAATAGATGAAAGCCACAACAATGATGACGAAGAAAATGTTCTTCAAATAATAAAGACCGGCGGGATATATTTATATAAGGCATCTAGTGATCATTACATGTTTTAATTGATATATATATATATATATATATATATATATATATATATATATATTAACGAATTGATTTTTCTTCTTTTAGCCCTCCGGATCGAGCAAATCTTGTACAAGCAAGGCAGTACGAGGCCCGGCCAAAAAGTTGCAGGATGGTGTAAAGTACAACATCGATGCTGTCAAATCAAATGGCGGACCGCTTGAACGTAAGAAGAATGCGGACAAATTTTCTCGCCAATGCGGAGTTATTGTCAGGGACCAAATCCCGGTCTCCCTTCATGAATGGAATAAGCCAGCAAAGGGAGATCAAGGAGTTACTTTTGTCTCCAAAAGAGCAAAAGATCTGCTTTGGGAATCACTCATGTCACATTTCACCCTACCAGATCATTTCACAGATGCACAACGGGAGAACATCAGGAAGAGTGCTTTTAGGAAGATGGCGGTAGTATTCAACAACCACAAGAAAAAAATATGGGCCAGGTACCTCCAAGCAGGAAAGCAGGCTCTAGAATTCAAGGGAGCACTGGAGAAGGCAAGAGATCACGGGGATGCTATAGTTAAGTTCAAATAATCGAAAGAAGCTCAGGAATGGTCGAGGAAAAACAAGATTAATGCTGCGAACAAGCGGTGGCACCATCGGCTGGGGACAGGTGGCTACCAGGTCGCCCGGCCTAAGTGGAATCTCGCTGAGCAAGAGATGATAGCTGCAGGGGTCACTCCAGTTACATTGAGTTTGCCCGACAGGTGCAGGACTTGGTTTTATGCACATGGGGGGAAGTTGGACCCAAAGACAAGGCTGGTTATGGAGCAGGCAAGTCTTGAAGGAGCCTCCGACGATTTACTTGTTGCAATAGAAGAGGCTCGAAGGGGGTGTTCACAACCAATAGAGAGAACGACGAGCTTACGCACACCCTGAAGAATCCTAAACACCCGGGACAAACACGAGGCAAATGCGTTGTTCCATGGTTTGAGGGGTTTGCGGATTGGAACACCGACTACAGAAGCCGTGCGAGAAAGAAGCAGCAGGAGGAGCAGAAGAGGAAGCTGGTGGAGGAGCAGAGGAAGGAGGAATCAGTCCTCCTTCAAGGCCTAGAATCAAAGCACGCGGAGTTGGAACTAACTTAGCCAGGAAAGGGTGCCTCAGTGGCAGCAGCAAGCTGAATCCAACATTGGATAGCATCGTCCCATATATGTCGAGAAGCAGCATGGGTTCCACCCTGGCCTATGATGCACAGCTGGCTAGATACCCTATGGATGATATCATAGCTACGACAAATTGTGAGCTTTACATGAAAGTGAAGAACATATCCATGAAGGTGTCGGACGGCTATGCTTTAACAAATACCCCTGAAGAAACCTTCCATTGCAATCCAATTCCAGCTGGATATGCTCGTGTCGGGGTTGATGAAGCGATGTGAGGATATTACGAGCTAGAGCTTGACATTCCTGGAGGTGACGAGGAGCGTGCACTGGGAGAGACCATACATCGTATCATTCTATGAAGAAAGGATTGCATCGTCTTTCCAAGGCCACCGACGACTGCTGCTCCAACAAGTCCGCCGCATTAGTCGGCTCCCGCTCCTCCAAGTCCGACGCCGCGTCAGTCGACTCCTCCTCCAAGTCCGCCGCGTCAGTCGACTCCTGCTCCTCCAAGTCCGGCGCCACATCAGTAGACTCCTCCAAGTCCAGCACCGCGTCAGTCGACTCCTGCTCGTCCAAGTCTGGCACCGCGTCAGCCGACTCCGCCACCTCAACAATAGCGGAAGAGAGGTGCCACAACTGCGGCGGCTAGCGGTACAACATGCAAGAAATTCAGATATGGTCCAAGCCTTAGGGCTCCTCCAAAGTTGCCTTACGACTTGACTGACGAGGAAAACAAGGCCGTAGTGGATGCCGAAGTTCAGGTCCATTTTGCACCGAAACCGCCCCGCCGCCAAAGGAGAAAATACCTGAGAAAGTGATAAAACACTTTATTGATAATGCTCAACCGACTGCGAAGAGAAGGGACTCAGACTATGAGCGCTCTATTAAGAAGTCATATCATGCACAAAAAGAGAAGGAGTCGAGCTCGAACTCGAGCCAAGTAGCAGGTAAAAAATGCGGGAAAACTGTTCCCCAGCTGGGAGAACATGAAGTGTAGTCGATCCCCCCGCTCATTGTACAACCACATGTGAGTATCGCCGATCAGCTATTAATAACCGACGATCATAGACGGATAGCTAAAGATGCCAGTGTCATTGTTTATCAACTCCTAGAGATCGAGCCTATTGCCGGGATTACAGATGATGAAGTAGCATTGAAATATGTCCTTGGCCAACCTATGGTTAAGCCTGAGGAGATCCTGCTTCTATAAACGAGAATGTACGGATTGCATGAGTGGTACCTGAGAGAAGTAAAGACCGAGCGAGAGTCCCTCATGGTGAAAGTCAAGGCAGAACATTACTTCCATGAAAACGGTCTGTGGGTTGAACTTCCAGAAGTTTTTCAGTTATTCAATCAAGACGCACTCGACAAATCTTTCGTCAGTTGCTATTGTCTGTAAGTGATTTCTTTTTGTAATTTAAGTCTCAAGTTGTGCTGGTTCATTACCTGTAATTATCCTCACTATATTCTTTTCTGCGGTATTATGCACAATGAAGATGTATGAAATGAAAAGAGAAGGACGTTATGGCATTGGATTCATTGACCCAATACCATTAATCAAGAGACATGGTCACGTGAGACATCGAGAAAAGACACAGAGAGAAGCTTGCTAAAGTTTTTGAAGTGACTAAATACCCAACCAGAAATACTACTTCCTTACAACTTTAGGTGAGTGTTACTATCTTGTACTACAAATTCTATTTTGCGTACTAGATGTTAATCTCTACTCCTAATGTTTGAGTTGCTGAATAGTCTCCGCGGTTTATTTTCATCTGGTTTTTCTTCGTCCCACCTCCCACCGGTTTTCTCTTTTCTCATCTGACTGGCAATACCCAACATATTTATGGTAATCAAGCACAATTAGTCCATATATGATAAGGCTATAAACTCAGAAATCTCAAATATGATAATTACAGTAATAAATCAATCCAAGTATGGTAAGGCCATAACTCAGGAAATTTTGAATATGGTAATTATATTGTAATAAATTTAAATTACCCCAAAGGCTATAAATCCAGGTATGGTAAGGGCATAACTCAGGAAATTTCGAATATGATAATTATATGATAATAAATTTAAATTACCTCAAAGGCTATCTCTACTCCTAAAGGAGGAGTACGTTGCCATTTGGTCTCGTTAGGGCATGTACAATGGTGCTATCTTAGGAGTGCCACGTAGGATTAATGATGAGGTGGAGGAGAGAGAACTCACAAGAAAAGGTTTGTCTTCTCTTATTTAAGATAAGACAAGAGATGATCTCTTAGCACAATTTGTCTCACCATGTTTTAAGGAATGACTAGCTATTGAAGATAAGGTTAAGATATAACCCATTGTAGACATACTTTTTTGTCAGTATGTCTACAATGGGTTATATCTTAACCTTATCTTCAATAGCTAGTCATTCCTTAAAACATGGTGAGACAAATTGTGCTAAGAGATCATCTCTTGTCTTATCTTAAATAAGAGAAGACAAACCTTTTCTTGTGAGTTCTCTCTCCTCCACCTCATCATTAATCCTACGTGGCACTCCTAAGATAGCACCATTGTACATGCCCTTAGTCTCCCACCTCACCGATCCAACCTCCTCCACCGATTTTCTGTCTTGCGTCGTCACAACAGAAAAACCGGTGAAAAAGATAAAAAAAACACACGCATTGAAACCTACGTTGTATCTCATTTTCCTTTTTTGCTCTCTCTCTCTCTCATGCGTGAGATCCAATCGAGTGCCTCGAGGCACATAACCCACCGCCGCCACCATCGTCTGCTCGTCAGAGCTCCCTCGTTCGCCACCGGTCCGACCTCCTTCGCTGGAGGACTAATCGTCGGCGCTCTTCCACGCCCACCCCGGAGCTCGCCGCCCCACTTGAACACCGTCGGGTTCCGCCACCGCCGAACTCCATCATCACCACGGGCACCGCGCCTGCGGACGAGCTCGCCGGAGTTCACATGCCGCCCACCACCAATCTAGATGAAGAAGCAGGAGGTGAGGGGAGCACATACACATCGCGAGTCGGAACTGGCATCGTGTTTCTTCCCTTTTCTCCCCTCAAGCAGAGCTGCCGCTGAGTCGAATCTCCGTCGCTAGCATCTTCTTTCGCTGCCCATCTTCCCCCCAGCCATCTTGTCTCCCTCCACCTGTTCATCCAAATTGGTGAAAATGTTTTAGTTTGGTCTTATTGCTTGCAGCTTTTCTGGTGCATATTTTGGTTCAGACTTCAACTCAGTTCAGACATGGTTTACTGGCTCTCTTTTACTCCCTCCATTCCCTTATACAAGGTCATTATGAAAAATACAATTTGCATCTATACAAGGCCACTAACAGTAATCGAGGCAAAAATTAATGATGTTTTCTCGTACTACCAACTTATTTAATACTTGCATGCATGTAGTCATAATGACACTGTGCTACTTCCCTTCCATTTCTTCTTTGCATGCATGCGGGCATATTAATGATCCCGGTTAATAAAAAGAATAATTGACTTGCAAAGCAGTCATTAAATATTTCCTTGGTACATGTAATTTGAGTTTGTGGCCTTGTATAAGGGAATGGAGGGAGTACATGAAATGGCCTAGATTCAATTGAAATGATTGGAATTGGAAGAGAAGAGTTCACATAATTTTCTTGTGTCTGACTCCTCGTTCACCCGCAACAGAGATGTGTGTGGAGTCCATCCGGGGGCTGCGAGCCGAGTGCGGGTGATAGTGTACTCTGTACTGCCATGAATCGGCACCGGCAAGCGGGGCCAGCCTTGGTTTGTGATGCGATTAGCGTCCTGCGTATCACGGCGACATCCACCACGGTGGATGTCCTCCTATCTTTCGCTTTCGTCCATACTCTTACAGTTCTCTGGTATGTCACCACAGCCGTCGTTTGGTATCCTTAGTTCTTACTTTGTGAGTTTTGGATATGAATTGAAAGCAAATTCAACATTTTTCTTCAGCACGATGAGACTATCAGACCATGGTGTTATTATTTATTAGAATTCCTCTCTAGTTAATGTTGCATTTTGTAAAGTTTGTCTTCCTATTTCTTTGTTCCTGTATTGTAATTACGGCCTATTGGCTCTCGGTTCTTTCCCTATGAGGAAAAAGTTGAAACTTCAATCCCATTCTCAAATTTTTTTCATATTGTGATGATTTGAGATGATCATCCACTGTACTATACTAGGCAATTTTTTGCTGTTTACTCTAACTCAGTTCAGGCAATTTATGCTTGTTATTACAGAGAATTGTACTTGCTGTTGAATAGAAAATACATATTTTATTCTGGTTTGTCGTTTCTATGGAAATCCACCTTCAATATATAAGAATTTATTCTTAAACATTCTCTAAAGAAAAAAAAACTGGAATATGAAAGCAACTTTGTGCTTCACGATATTGAAATCACCTTAGATTTTGTCCATTTCTTGAATCAAATTTCACCACATGTTTGAGAGTATTTTTGTTGGTTTCCATAGAGGAACCGATTTAGAGAATTCTTTGGAATGATATCACATTACCATAATTTCAGGTCTTTCTCAGCTTGATGTCTTCTGCACTGGAAAATAGAAAGTTCGCTGCAACTACATACACTGCATAAACAAACATTCAAGTCGGATTCTTAAGAGGAACATAAGACGTGTGTGTAAAGATTTGGGGTTTGTAGGAGATCTGGATATTTTACATCCATTATATTTGTGCAGTACTAGAGAAATGTTGCCGTAATTGTCATGATTCTGATTCTGAACTCTCTTAGCCCCTCTGATAATTGTTAGTGGTACTATTATATTCCCTCATCTGATTCTTGTTGTTACTTTTATTGTTTTTGTGAAAGAGAGGAGTATCATGTAGCCTGGAGAATGTTCGTGTGGAGCTTTTACAATGCGTACGGGTTCGGGTGCGATGGTTTTCTGCTTCCTCATCCACGGTGATTATCTGAAACCTGGTACTGTTCCTAATTGTTATCCTCTACTTTTATTTGTTCATGTCGTCTCAACAAACTAACTTGTGCTTATAACGACTTGTTTATGTGTCCATGGATCAGAGAGGATGGATGATGCAGTGGCCACATCAAGCGCCATGTGCTCGACGACTTCGGCCGGGTAAAAAACATCATGGTCAACAACAGCGACAAGACACCTTCATGCAACATTGCATCGATGCACAACACACTTTGTGTCAGCAATCAAAGATTTGATTATTTTCTGTCAGTTATGCACTAGTAGAAAACATGGCTTTGGTTCAGGCCAGGCCAGCACATTAGTCCCGGTTCAGCCTAGAACCGGGACCCATGGGGCATAGGTCCCGGTTCGTGAGGACAGAGGGCCGGCCGAGCCATCGTGGGGCATTGGTCCCGATTCATCTGGCACCTTTGGTCCCGGTTCTAGGCTCGAACTGGGACCAATGTGCCTTGCTCCTGGCCCACCTTCATTGGTCCCGATTGGGCTTGAACCAGGATCAAAGGGTGTCCTTTATTCCCGGTTCAAGCCATCAATCGGGACCAATGAGATGCCTATATATACCCCTTGCCCGCGAGTAGAGCAGTGGAGTGCTCTATTTTTTGGGAGAGGTGTGCGAGAGGTGTGTTGTGCTCTAGCTCACCTCCTATGCACATGAGGTGTTCGTGAAAAGCCCGAGCCACACTTAAGCTTTCTCCTCTCGAAGCTCCTTGTCCAAGCTCCATTTTCCTTGAGATTTGTCTAGGTTTGGCAGTCCGTCCTGACTCGTCCCCGTCCTCACCACCGTTGATCGCCCGCTCTGATTTCGTCGCCTACACCACCGTGGTGAGCCTCTTGATCTTATCTTCTTTCTAAAAGTAAAAACTTCTTACTTGTATGATTTAGATAGATACTTGTGTAGTTTTCTTACTTATTATTGTTTGTTATTATATAGTGCGATGGTTTTGGTACCCGCCTCCGTCGGCCCTCGTCCTGTCTATGATTCAGATGTGGTATAATATTTTCTTTTATAACTGTTAGTTTCATTTAATGTTTATGACAATTATGCCGAGCAACGTGACATAGATTTTTTATCTAGGAGGTATGTGAACCGGAAATTCCAACCGACCCTATTGTCGAGCGGTTAAAATTAGTTGAAGAAGAAAACAATTACTTGACGGAAAAATTGAAAAAAATTGAGAAGGAGAAGATGATATTGGAGTTGCATGTTGCGGATGTGGTCGATGATCACAAGATCAAGATGGATGCAATGCGCTTGAAGATTAGAAATATTAGAAAATATGCCATTCATACCGAGGCTTGGTATCATTTTGCCATTGGATCAATTGTTACCTTGGTTGCGGTTATGATCGCATTTGTTGTTGCATTGAAATGTTTTACATACTTTCAATGTATGGTTTAATTAGATGCTTTGGAGAGCTATATGTTGTTCAATGAGAACTGTGTGTGTACTTTGGTTTTAATGCGATGATGAACTTCTATTAATTTTTTCACTTACTTATTGGGAATACGAGGGGTGCATAGATGAACCGACAATGGATGAACCGACAATGGATGTACGATAACAGAGGTGCGTCTGTTATCGTACAACCATTGTCGGTTCATCCATTGTTGGAGGTGTGTCTGTTATGATCGCATTTGTTGTTGCATTGAAATGTTTTACATACTTTCAATTGTTACCCCGACAATGGATGGACGATAATAGACGCACCTCCGAGTACATTAAGGGTGTGAATAATTTTCTTGCAGTGGCTGAGGAAAACAAGTAGAATGGTTTTATGTGTTGTCCATGCCGTATATGTGGGAATACGAGGTCTTACGAGAGATAAGTGACAATGGATGTAAGATAACAGACGCACCTCCGAGTACGTTAAGGGTGTGAATAATTTTCTCGCAGTGGCTAAGGCAAACAAGTAGAATGGTTTTATGTGTTGTTCATGCCGTATATGTGGGAATACGAGGTCTTACTCTGACTCGAAAACCCTTCACACCCACCTTTTTTGTAAGGGTTTCATGCCACACTATAATGTTTCGTCCAAGCACGGAGAAATAGGGGTTATGGTGGAAGACAACGAAGAAGAAGAAGATGATGACAACTATGTTCCCCCTAAATACGGTGATGCTACAACGAGGGAAGCTGAAGATGCTGCAACGGGGGAAGCTGAAGATCAAGAGGACCAGACGATGTGCCCGATGATGATCTTCCCCGGGTCACTATTGATGCAAAGAGACAGTGCAAAAGTGAAAAGGAGAAGCTGAAGTTCGATCGCATGTTAGAGGATCACAAAAAAGGGTTGTACCCCAATTGCAAAGATGGCAACACAAAGCTCGGTAACGTACTGGAATTGCTGCAGTGGAAGGCGGAGAATGGTGTGCCTGACAAAGGATTTGAGGAGCTACTAAAAATAGTGAAAAAGAAGCTTCCAAAGGATAACGAATTACCTGATAGTATGTATGCAGCAAAGAAGGTTGTATGCCCTCTAGGATTTGAGGTGCAGAAGATACATGTATGCGCTAACGACTGCATCATCTACCGCTGTGCGTACGAGGATTTGAACGCATACCCGGTGTCGGTGTACTAAAGTAAGGGCACTCCTTTGTACCCCTCACTTGTGCGCGGGCAGTCAGAGCCACAGGCCGAAGCCACGCATAGCAAGGCAGAGGAGGGAAGCCAGAGAGAAGCCAAAGGCACGATACAAATGAAGCAATGTCAATGACCAAGGCCACAAAGATCGGATGGACGAAGCAGGTTCCCCCGGCAAGGCCCTTGCCGGGGTAGCTCGCCTACACCAGCGGAGCGAGCCACCCTCAAGCCCACGGTCTCCAACGCAAACAACCACGTTGGGACGGGGCTCGGGAGGCACCTACATGGTGGCATGCAGATCTTTGTGAAGACAAAGGATATTCAAGATCAGATGAGGATTGGAAGGCAACGACCCTCGACAGGATCCTTGCCGAGGAAATCCACAAGACCCCCGGCAAGATCCTTGCCGGGGACGATAGCACACCACGGCAAGACCCTTGCCGGGCCACCCGGCAAGAACCTTGCCAAGGGCGTCAGCGGGGCCGCCGCCAGGCCCACACCAACCAAGTCTCCGCCGCCGTTCACATGCAGCTGCCAGCCCAACCAGCTGGGCCGGCACCTGCATGGCAACATTGAGCTTCCAGGCCGACTCAGCACGCACCTGTGTGGTGGCATGCAGGTCTTCGTGATGGCTCCACCACCGCGCCACCTCAGCTGCTTGCCTGCCTACATGGCGCCGCATGCATCGCTGACCAGGGCGCGTGTCGAAGCGAGGAAAAGCGGCAACGGACGGGATGGGCCTCGCTCCCATCCCCGATAAATTGAAGGGACACCTAAGCCATGCATTAAATGCGTCTTGTCTTGTAATACGAGTGATAAGCTCGCAGCACTGTAGGCCTTTCCACCTCTTGCGTGCCACTGTGGCTGCCCCTTTCACCTATAAAAGGAGGCCCATGGTGCACTGGAAAAGGTTTCGGCTCTTTGGAACTAGGCAGCACCCGTAGCTAGTTCAAGAGCTCGAGAACACTCAATACATCCACCAAGCAGGACTAGGGTTTTACGCATCCTCGCGGCCCGAACCTGGGTAAACGATCTTTGTGCTGATTACTAATCCTGCTCTTCTCACAACCCCATGCCCCGCAACCATAGTAGGGATTCTTGTGATCCCATAGGTGTCGTTTCCCACCGACAGCTTTGGCGCGTCAGGTAGGGGGCGCAATTGTGAGAATCTGGTCTAGTAGTTGACCTAGCTGTTCTTCGTCGCCATGGATCCTAAGAAGAAGACGACCACGACGATCGGTTTGTCCGGGACCAAATTGCCAGTACCGGTGCGGACCAGTAGCGGGCCAGTCGCGGAGAGAACCCATGGCGTGGCCCGCGAACATCCACAACACCCTGGCAGTCCAGGCCTGGTGAGCGGCGTCGTTCGTACGCCAGGCGACAAGCCACGCATCATGGGCTCCAGGGACGGGGTCGGCCCCCCCGTAGTCGGCGCAGGGCCCTCCAGGGGCGCCATCATGCCGCCAGACGGCGGCGCGACAGCCTCCAAGATGCCAACACTGGCGCCCACAGCGCGCTCTTCTCAGGTCGTGCGCGATGAGCAGCGCCACCCTCCTAGTGACCCTGGGCGCCGCCCTGGGAAGAGTCCCATGCGCCCATCGCTTGATGAGGGGGGCCAGCACGCCGAGGTGTCGATGGAAGTGGCAAACAGCTGTGGGGCCGTGACGGGGCTCCTTCTAATGCGGTTAGAAGTCGAGGCGCGTCGCGGTCCACACAGTTTTCGCCGCCGCCCACGCCAGCAGAAGCCCTAGCGCGCGCAATTGCTCCTCGATTTTCCTCCCGCTGCGGAGAAGCTTGATGAATGGAGGGCCACCATCCAGAGCCTCGTCGGCATCGCCAACAATGATGAGTTGCGGCTGGCGGGACCCGTAGGCTGTCGCTCCGTCGAGCCACCGCATGCCAGCGGAGGCCAGGCCGGAGGCGACGCGGCCACGATGCGCTCCCCTCCTCCATCCCGGCCACCGCGGGTGTTGGTCCGTCGCGACGACGCTCGTGATGACATCTCCATAGCAACGTCCGACCCGCGAACCCACCGCGACCAACGCCAAGTTCTTCAGGAGCGAGATCATGAAGACGCTCGAACCACCATCGAGCGCCGGCGTGACCGCACGCCACTAGTCGGACAGGCGGGCAGGGCCCACTACGGACCACCCAGCGCCGAAGGGCTACGGTGGCCTACCCTATGAGGTGGATTGTCCGGCCTTCACCCGTGAGCTGCGGCAGTTCCAGTGGCCCTCCCACCGCACGTTCAAGCCCGACGTTGGCAAGAAGTACAACGACAATACTCACCCGTCGGAGTTCCTCATAATCTACACCATCGCGATGCAAGCTGCCGGGGCTCGCGATGATAAGGTGCTTGCCAACTATTTCCCGTTGGCACTCAAGCCCAATGTTATGTCATGGTTGATGCACTTGCCGGTAGACTCCATTTCTTCTTGGGAGGATATGTGTCATGAGTTTGTTGGCGCCTTTACCGGAGGCCACCAAGCTCATGGCCAGGCGAGTGATTTACATATCATCCCCCAGAAGGAAGGAGAAAACTTGCGCAAGTACATCCAAAGGTTCAGCCGAGTGCAGTACAACATCCCCGACGTTCATCTTGTCACCGTGATCAGTGCATTCCACCAGAATGTGCGCAATCGTAAGATGCGTGAAGAGCTGGCGATGAACAAGGTCAGGGATGTGGCCAAACTTTATGTTCTGGCCGATCGGTGCTCTCACGCTGAAGAGGGAAGGAAGTACCCCGACGAGGACGCCGGTGCAGAAACCGACTCCACAGATGATACTGCCACGCTGGCGAAGAAGGGTCGGTGCCATAACACGAAGCATAGGGGCAAGATCGTGCTTGCCGTCGAGGGGTCCGACGGTACTGGCGCCACCAAGAAGGCCAAGGCGAGCGACCCTGACAAGGAGGTTTCCGGGTGTACCGCTTGCTGGGCCTTGGTGGCTGCCGATAAGCCAGGGGCTCCGACAAGCAGTATTGCAAGATCCACCGCACCAAAGGCCACAATCTCCAGAACTGTCGGCAGGTGGAGCTGCTCGTTGAGAAGCAGAAAGCCGAGTATGAGCGGCGAGACAAGGAGAAGGGCCAAGAGGGTGCCGAGGGGTCCGGCAAGAAACGTGGTGGCCAAGGAGGCCATCGCGGTAAAGATAGTCAGCAGGAGAGGCCCGCCCGGGGGCGTGAGAAGAAACAGGAAGACGATGGTCATGGCGAGGATGATGAGTCCGGCGACCACGAGTTCTAGAAAGCCACAGAGGCCGTGTGCGTCGATGGTGGCGCCTCGCTGCATACATCCGACCGCCAGCTCAAGCAGTGGGCGTGTGAGATCACAGCGGTGGAGCCATCGCTCGACATGGAAGCCGCTGAGGTGGTACAACATGCCTATCATCTTTGACACCAAAGACCACCCCGACCGCACTACTGCGGTCGGGTGCTTGCCATTGTTGGCCTTGCTGATACGCTTCCAATTCTACCATTATGTGAGTTTCTCAAACATAGTTATTAAGTAATTTATATCGTTTATTTCAAAATAGTTGACAGCTTATTTCCATTGATAGCTTATTTTCATTCTTCAAAGAATGTGCGGAAGATGGCAGACAGAACCTACTACACCGATGGCGCAGAATTAACTTATCAGGAAAAAAATCATCTGATCTGATTTATTAATTATCTTGAAAATTACAATATCTATAATGAAACTCGTGCACATTATGGTCAATATGTGCCACTAGTGCATGTGTTGAACTACGGTAACATCCATGGAGATGGCATGGTAAGATATTTTACTATTACGACATCCGTGCATCTTTTGCATAAATTCTTCTAAAACTAAACTACATTGCTAACTACAAAGTTATTACTATGTTTTTCAACAGAAAATCCCGAAGGATTGTGTGCCTCATCTGATGTTTCCGAAAGGTCACCTTGATGTTATGAGCTTACGGCCAGGTCATCCTACGCATCACAGCTGTTCATACCGGATTTTTAAAACCGATGAAGACATGACAATCAAAGATTGCAAAGAATGTATGGTCAGTCGTACGGAGGTACTTGGAAGCAACATTGTGCGACGCGCAAGAATTGGAGACATGATAATCTCCATTCCCGATAGTGGAGAGTCAGGCCCTATCTTGTTTTATGCTATTTTACCTAAGAGAGTGTAGTAGGACCTATTAATTAGAGAGAAGTACGTCTAGTACAATGTGTTATTATGTGGTACAATGTGTTAGAGTTGATGATGATGATGAGGAGGAGGAGTTGTGATTATGACTAGTGACCAACTTGCTATATGATTTCTCATTGATGAAAATTATGATCATGAGGTGTTATATGACAGTGATGTATTATGATGATAAGTTGTTAATGATATGATGATGACGATGATGATGATTTATTATATCATTGGGTGAAAGAACCACAGATTAGTTTCAAGTGGATGGATCCATCCACTTGAAACTAGTCCACGGTTCTTTCACCCAGCGATGTAATAGCTCATTATGATGTAAAAACAATCTCTAAATTGCTATTGTATGAAAACTTGTATAAAGGTATATGAATACAACATGAAATAAAAAAGAAATAGAATACAGAGTAATAGTAGTAGCGCGGGCTGTGGGAAGCGCTACTAGTAATTACCAGTAGCGCCCTTTCTAGGAAACACTACTACTAAGTGGATATAGCAGTAGCGCTGGTAGACCAACGCTATAGCTAAACTTTAGCTGTAGCGTCGTATCAGTAGCGCAGCACCCCACGCTACTGGTAGGCCAAAAACCAGCGCTACTGCTAGGCTTTTCCCTAGTAGTGCTCCTTTCCCGGGCAGGCGAGCCGGGCAAGGGACGAGGCCACCCTGAGAAGAAGACGACCAACACGTCTTGGCAGGGCCTACTGGGACTCGCGGAGGCTGAATCACCTCACCAACCACTGCACCACGACTCACGTCGTCGATCAATGCGGTGTCAAGACGAGAGTGATTAGGTGGCACCCATTCGCCACATGGCAGCCCCTTTCTACCAGAAAACCACCAGATGACACCCATCCTATGACGTGTCAAACAAGCAGGCGTGGAGCTACAAGATAGCCCGACAATCCTTGCCGGGCAACCAACAATGTGACGATGAGTGGTGCATTGAATGCGCACTGTCAGCCCACCGAGTTAGGTATGATAGCACTGTTTGCTATCATGTCAGTGCATAATGAGTACTTTGCCATTGTGGTGACCCCTTGATCTATAAAAGGAGGCACTTGGCAACCGTAAAGGAGGTTGGAAGGTTGGATAACTCACACCCCCATACGCACGTAGTCGCTGCTACCCAGAGGCAACCCTTGTCGGGCAAGTGTACTACGCTCCACCACCGTCAATCCACCGAAAGCAGGAGTAGGGTTTTATGCCCCGCGGCGGCCCTAACCTAGGTAAAACTGCCCTGTGATCTCTGTCGTGCTGCCTCATGCTCGTCTGCTCTTTGTCTCACGACTCCCCCCCTGCCGAACGAGCAAGGGCCTCCTGGTCCCATAGGTGGCCGTGGTTTCCCGCGACATCTTTGGCGCGCCAGGTAGGGGGATCGCTTGCGCGAACTTGAACACGTGAGCAGGGCGTCACCTTCGTCGCCATCTGCATCTTCGATGACGCCATCGACCGTTGTGCCCATGAAGACGCAGAAGCAAAGAGGGGCCATCCCCGTGCCACACTTGTTGGTCTCCATGCCTCGCCGTAGCCACAGCTAGAGCGAAGATCTCCAATGGTGGCAAGAGACCCGTCCCGGCGGCCCGCATGGTGTACCCACTATTCGGGCGCCGTTCGAAGAAAGGGCATGAAATGTGCGGGTGCGAGCTCCCTCCTTCCCGTCCCATCCTTCCGTCAGCAGCCGAATCACTTTGGCCACGGCATCGTCGATGTCGACGATTACCGTGCAATGCTCGGTCCAGCATTTCCCCTATTTTTGGTAATCCTGAGCGAAGCGCTGATATGAGTCCGTTGATAGATGCCCCGACAAGTGCACTTCGGCGAGGGAGCCTGCATCGGCATGACCGATGCATTGGCAGCCGCCAGACTGACTTGAAAGGAGAGGAGAAAAAGGGGAGAGGACCAGAGGAGCCCGACACTATGCCCTGATGCCCGCCAACCGCATGAAATGCATATCATTCCCTGTCGGGAACGAAGAAACCACCTGGTTGACTTCTGCTCCTCCAGGTGCCGCGGGCGCACCTGACGCGCGCGACCCGGCAGAGGAGAAAGAAGCTCAGAACGAAAGCTAACTTTACATTATCACTTCTTGATTGGTACATTTGAGAATTTTGCGGATGTTTATCCTTAACTGTAGTGTGCGTTCGTATTGTGAAAACCCTCGTGTGATGGAACCTTGGTTCGTTTCTTTGGTTGCACCATCGTCCTATCCAGAGCCATCCTCGCAGGACGAGAGGCTACTCCAAGAACAACCTGGGAAAAACCTATGGTGACGCATCCACGCCAAGGTGACTGATAAGGGCCAGACCCTTACGCAATCGCGACAATATGATACCAGCAGGCATCCAAAGCATACATAGGGATCAATCATATGAACGCAAACGTACAGGGCTGAAAGAGACAAACGCACATTTAAAATTCAGCTAGGAATGTTGGTTTCGCACAAACACTAGAGATAGAGTGACTAAACGCAAAATGTTCGCCGTGTTTCATTACATGGCAACGCAGAAGAAAGAGCGGCCCGATACTTGGCTTGGTGACTAGATGGAGAGATTCAAACATGGAGAACCCTGTCGGCCCATGGTGCAACTTTCTCCTTGGCGGCTACAACATCGGCACCCACGTGCGGCTTCTTGAATCCGTCGTCAAGATCGAGGTCTGGATGGCGGCAGGCAATGTTGCGCAAGACCATGAAGATGGCGTCACGGGCAAGCTTCTGGGACTCGGTCGCAAAGCGCTCGAGCCTCCCCTCCTCATGCACTTTCAGCTTCTGGATCAACTCATTAAAGAAGACTCCCAACTTGGCGCTTGGGACCTCATGCTGGCTATGCGAGAAAGTTGGGCCATCCATACTCATTGCCACAACCTGGGTTGTGAGGCGCTTGGCAACGTCAATCAAGCTCCTGATCCAAAGGTTGACTTGCTTAGATTGGTTCTCCAGTTTGGCTTCTGCATCTTTCCGGAGGCGCCTGGCAGTATCCAGATCCTTGGACAACAGCCGTTGACAGCATTCAGAGGACTCTGCCATGCTCTCCAAGGACCCAATCTTGGACTTCATATCATCAATGGCGTGGTTGGCGGAGTCGAGATTTTGAGCCTTGGAGGAGAGTTGCTACTACATGTTAGACAAGAGAGCCTCCACCTTCCGCGCTTCCTCCTTGAGAGCTTCCAACTCCATGGCGTTCCTGGCAAGTTCTTCCGCCAGCTTAGACACCTGCTGGTCAAGATCAGTCTTGGTGGCGGATGCGGCAGCTAGGTCATCAGTGAGTTTCTTCAGTTGGGCAGCAGAGTTAGCGGCAACTGCATCCAGGGCTGCTCCATGCTTGTCCTCCAGATCCTTAGTGCACTGGCGAACAAGAGCCTCCAGATCGTCATCTTTTGCGTGATGAGTGGCTTCGATCTTCTGCTCCC
This sequence comes from Triticum dicoccoides, assembly GCF_002162155.2. Classification (NCBI taxonomy): domain Eukaryota; kingdom Viridiplantae; phylum Streptophyta; class Magnoliopsida; order Poales; family Poaceae; genus Triticum; species Triticum dicoccoides. Next base: position 17,796,636 of record NC_041385.1, read on the forward strand.
GGAGGGAGATCTCTTGCTCTCTAGCGTCCAGGGATGCCCCTTGGTTCACCAAGCACGCCCCGCGGGCTATGACATCCTCCCGCATCATCAGGAGTGCCTCTTGCTATCTCAAGAGCACCTTGAATTTCTTGTCATGCCACTGATGCCTCTCCAGGCCTTTTTCCTCAGCTTCTGGTTCATCCTGTCGACGGACTCGCACTGCTGCTTGAGTGCCTACCATTTCTGATTGTGTCGGGCCTGCATCTCCCTCACACCTTTTGCCACGGACTCCAAGAAGGACAAGTCCATTGCAACGGCAGCCGTGTCATCGGCCTCCGCAGCTTCTTGGTACAATGGCGCCAAGAGGCGTTGAAGTTCTTCGCCGAGCTCAGTGCTCGTCGGTAAAGGATGGGTCGGTGGTTTCAGTCCTTAATGGAGGCAGCACCATGGACAGAGTGTTGGAAGGGGGAGGCGGAATGCATGCAATGACCCTAGAGGAAGGGAGTGGATCCATAGTCTGGAGGGGAATTTTCACCTCAACCACCACCCCTTCTCGCTGGACCTCCTCTGAGGAATGCTCGATTACCACCAAGGAATCTTGTGCATCCCCAGCAGCAAGGTCCTTTCCATCAGCAGCAGCAAGCTCTACGGCTTCAATTGCGGCGGCCCTTCCTATATCAGCCACCACCTCCAACAGGTCTGGTTCCTCCGGTTGAGGAGCTGCATAGGAGAGAGCTAGTGAATCACAAAGAAATGAAAGTCTTAAGCAAATATACAAGCCAGGAGAAGCAACCAGAGCAAGTAAGAAAAGAAGGAACAAATGAAGTACTTGGGGAAGTCTCCTGGGGAGGAACCTCTGTTTCCCCGGCAATAGTTGTTGCCGGGCCCTGAACTTCGCCCTCTGCCATGGTAGTCCCGGCAGCCTTCTGTGCAGCATCATCCATGAAGGGTTCCGTGGGGGTCTCTCCAGCTCGAGCAGTGGGGGATGCGAGCCCCTCGAGGAGGGGCTCGCCCTGCATCATCTCACCTCCCCCTCCACCTGAGGGAACAAGAAGGTCGTCCCCATCGCCCCCGACGGGTGGAACCAAGTCTCTGCTCCTCAGCCGAGGGCTGGGCTGGGGGCTCGGCACAGGGTTCTCTGCACGACCCCTCGCCAAGGCTGAGCTCTTTATGCCCTTCAATGATCCAAGACACTGGAGCCTCTTTCGGGAGCGGTGGATGAGGGTTTCCGTGATCTCCTCCACCTCCCTAACCGAGACAATAAGAGCAAGAGGTCAGCCAGCAAAAATAATTGGGTATGCACAAGCTACCCATGAATAGAAAAAAATCCTCCTTACTCTTCTGCAATAAGCATGGAGTCCAAATTGAACTCCATGGGAGGCGGGGAGTCCTGTCCTCTCTTTAGAGATGGAGGGGCAGAACTTCTCGGCAGCTTTGGTGCTTGTTGCGGTGCCGGGGGCTCTGGGGAAGACGAGCTCTGCGAGGAGCTCGAACCGGAGTAGGGGCTGGACTCCACCTCCACGTTTGCCAGTCGCTTGGCGGAGGAGGCCTTGGCCTGGGCAAGACGAGGAGATTGGCGTCACGCCGCCTCAGCCTTGGTGGCTTTGGTGGTGGTCTTCTTCACACTCTTGGTGGCCGGGTTGGAGGCCGCCGGCCCTCGGGCAGTGGCGCGCCTGTGGGTGCGCTGCTCAGGGTCCGGCTTAGGGGCTTTTGGCCCAGACGCAAGCCACTCCTCAAGCCCTACCACCTCGCTGACCCCCTCCTCCTATTGAAGCTCCGTTGCTGCCGCAGCTAGAGCATCTAGCCCGGCAAAGTTGTCCCCGGCATGCTCTTCCCTGACAGCTCCTTCCATGGCTTGCGCCTCACTGCCGCCCTGGGAAGAATTCACACCCTCGGCTTTCCCCTTGCCCTTTCCGGCCTGTCCTGCCTTCCTCATCTCCGCGAGGCGGGCGGCCATGTCCTCCTTGACCCTCTTCAAAATATACGCCACCTCTGCAGAGGAGGTGCTTTTATACATTCTGGTTTCGGTCCAAGTGGCCCTCTCCACTAGGATGTTCGACCATTCGATCTCTTCATCCAGGGCGGGTAGCTGCCAAGTGCTCGCTACCACCTTGGCGTTGCAGTCCGGCATCCATTTCAATATCTGGTCTTAGGCAGACTTAATGTTCAAAGGGATGACAGTTGTCGGGAGCTTGAACAACTCGAAGAGAGAAAACAGTTGGTCGCACAACCAGGCGTGACCATAAACTGACAAGTTGTTTGCCAATCCCGGAAGCAACCTCATCCTGTCTGCTGCATCGCCATACAGCCACGCGGATCTGTCCCTTTCCTGCAACAGCGAGATGCGGCGGACAAGAAAGTCTGCTCCGACATGCTCGATGGTTAACCCGGCAGTCCTCAAACGGGTGATCCTATTAATTGCCGGGCGCAGACTATCCTCGGTAAGGCCTTTGGCGCTCCAATCCTTGCCGCGCTCAACACATTCCTTTTGGGCTTCGCAAAATTCGGGGGCTTCCTTGTCCTAGATCTAGCACCAATCTCCTCTTCATACGTCCCACCTCTCGCGCTGGTACCCAGGGAGGTAATCCTAGATCTTCCTTGCCACGCGTGGCATCCAGCTAATGATTCCGGAGCGGTAAACTTTGCTCTCCACATGCGGGACGAACTAATGCCGGACAGATCCACATTGGGCCTAACTCCGACCAAATTCTCGCACAAATGCGCGAAGATGGCCATAGTCACCATTGCATATGGCATGAAATCAAGGATGTGGAACCCATAGATATTCATGATTCCCTCAAAGAACTCGGAGAAGGGGGGGGGGACAAAGGCCGCAGGTGAAGTAAGCGCAGAAGAATCGATAAGAATCCAGCGGATCCTCCTTCCCCGCCACATAAACTACGGGTGCTCAATGCCCTCTTTCAACGGGCCTCCCCCACAGATACCCGTACCTTGCTTGAAGGACTAGGCCTCTCAAGTTCGACGGGATGAAGACGACATCTTCACTCCGCTTCTTGTTCAGCTCTGCCCCTCTCCTGCTCCCCTCAGCGGCAGCCTCCTTCGTCGCGGCTATCTGCTTTTTCTTCTCCATGGGTTTCTTCCCAATTCTAGCAGCGGCGATGCGAAAGGGAGAAGGGATTTGATGGGAAGGGCGGCAGGAGAAGGGAGAGAGGAGGAACTATCGCTTGGCTTGCAAAGGAAGAAGATGGGAAAGCAGGGCAGGAAACAGGTGAATCGTGTTGCTCCATTTTTCCCTACTGTTAAGGAGGAAAAGTAGAATGGGGGCGCGACGCTTCAGAAAGTTACCATTTCATCTTAATTGCAACAGTCCCACGATCGCATGACGCGCAGTAATTACGTGAAGTGGACGTTGGATTGACTAGTCATTAAGGCAAACTAGCACGCACAACCCTCTCCTGCCACGTGTCCGCACACGGTTTGGGACCTAAACCAATGTGCCCTGCGACACGTGTGCCTCAGGCCTGGGGCTTATGTCGGGGAAAATATACAGGGGTATATGCTTCCCCTGACTCATGCACGGACAAGCCAAGTTCGAGCCAAGAGTACAAGAAACCAAGAGATTCGAAGGACCAACAAGTAGATCAGAGGGATCAAGAACAAGCCAAAAAAGCAAGATATCATCAAGAGAAAGGCCTCCTTTGCTGGGCAGGCGAGCCCAAAAAGGGACGAAGCCACCCCCAGAAGAAGACCACCAAGGCGTCCCGGCAGGGCCTGCCGAGACTCGTGGAGGCCGAATCACCACACCAACCACTCCACCATGACTCACGTCGTTGATAAGTGTGGTGTCAAGCCGCAGAGTGATTAAGTGGCAGCCATTCGCCACATGTCAGCCCCTTTCCACCAGAATACCCACAATTGACACCCGTCACGCAACGTGTCAAACAAGCAGGCGTGGAGCTGGCAAGATAGCCTGGCAAGCCTTACCGGGCAACCAATGATGTGATGATGAGAGGTGCATTAAATGCGCACTATCAGCCCACAGAGTTTGGTATGATAGCATTGTTTGCTATCATGTCAGTGCATAATGACTACTTTGCCATTGTGGTGAGCCCTTGATCTATAAAAGGACGCCCTTGGCAACCGTAAAGGAGGTTGGAAGGTTGGATAACTCACACCCCTATACGCGTGTGGTCGGTGCTGCCCAGAGGCAACCCTTGCCAAGCAAGTGTACTACACTCCACCACCATCAATCCACTAAAAGCAGGAGTAGGGTTTTACCCCCGCCACGGGCCGAACCTGGGTAAAACTTCCCGGGTGATCTCTGTCGTGCTGCCTCACGCTCGTCTGCTCTTTGTGCAAGGCGACTCCCCCCTGTTGAACCAACAAGGGGCCTCCTGGTCCCATAGGTGGCCGTGGTTTCTCGCGACAAATATCATTACTAGGTTGAGCATCAACATGAACATCATCATTAACATTATCACTAGGTTCATGTTCATCACCAGATTGTGGCTTGACCTCAGAAAGAGAAATATCATTGGGATTCTCAGGTGTGTCAATAACAGGTTCACTAGAAGCATGCAAAGTCCTATCAGTATTCTTTTTCTTTTTATTAGTAGGACTAGGTGCATCAGTATTAATTCTTTGAGAATCTTGCTCTATTCTCTTAGGATTGCCCTCAGGATACAAAGGTTCCTGGGTCATTTTACCACCTCTAGTCATAACCCTAACATCATTATCATTGTTCTTATTATTTAACTCATTGAGCAAATCATCTTGCGCCTTAAGTACTTGTTCTACTAGAGTTGTAACCATAGAAGCATGTTTACTAATAAGCTTAAGATCACTTTTAACTCTAGACATATAATCACTCAAGTGTTCAACCATATAAGCATTACGTTTCAATTGTCTACCAACATAAGCACTAAAGTTTTCTTGTTTAACAATAAAGTTGCCAAACTCATCCAAGCATTGACTAGCAGACTTATTATGAGGAATATCACCTTCATCAAATATATAGAGAGAATTTACCTTTACTACATGTGTCAGGTTATCAAGACCATGTATTTCTTCAATAGGTGGTAAATTCTTAACATCTTCAGCTTTAACACCTTTTTCGTTCATAGATTTCTTTGTATCTTGCATATCTTCAGGACTAAGAAATAGAATATCCCTTTTCTTCAGAGTTGGCTTAGGAGTTGGCTCAGGAAGTGTCCAATCATTATCATTACTCAATATATTATTCAATAGCAATTCAGCTTTCTCAACAGTTCTTTTCCTGAAAACACAACCAGCACAACTATCTAGATGGTCCCTAGAAGCATCAATTAGTCCATTATAAAAGATATCAAGTATTTCATTTTTCTTGAGAGGATGATCAGGCAAAGCATTAAGTAATTGGATAAGCCTCCCCCAAGCTTGTGGGAGACTCTCTTCCTTAATTTGCACAAAATTAAATATTTCCCATAAGGTAGCTAGTTTCTTATGAGTAGGAACATATTTTACAGAGAAGTAGTAAATCATATCCCGGGGACTACGCACACAACCAGGAGCAAGAGAATTAAACCATATCTTAGCATCACACTTTAGTGTGAAAGGAAACAATTTAATAATATAGTAATAGCGAATTTTTCCTCAAGAGTAAATAGGGTGGCTATATCATTCAGTTTAGTAAGATGTGACACAACAATTTCAGATTCATAACCATGGAAAGGATCAGATTCAACCAAAGTAATTAACTCAGTATCGATAGAGAATTCATAATCCTTACTAGTAACACAGATAGGTGAAGTAGCAAACGCAGGATCATATTGCATTCTAGCATTCAAAGACTTTTCTTTGAGCTTAGCTAACAATTTCTTAAGATCATATCTATCATTGCAAGCAAAAAAGTCTCTAGCAGTTTCTTCGTTCATAATATAACCCTCAAGTACAACAGGCAATTCATATCTAGGGGGAGAATCATCATCATCATATTCAATTATATCATCAGTTTCATTAATTTCATTCTCTGTAACCCTAGCAAGTTGTTCACCAAGAAATTCACCTACTGGCACAGTATTATCAAGCAGAGAATTGGTATCATCATAAGCATCATGCATAGCAGAAGTGACATCATCAATAACATGTGACATATCAGAATCAATACCAAGTGTAGGTGTCGCAAGTTTACTCAAAACAGAAGGTGAATCAAGTGCAGAGCTAGATGGCAATTCCTTACCTCCCCTCGTAGTAGAGGGATGGATCTTGATTTTTTGTCTTTCTGATTCCTCATAGTGATCAACAGATATAAATCCCAAATGACTCAGAGAATAGAGCTATGCTCCCCGGCAACGGCGCCAGAAAAAGGTCTTGATAACCCAAAAGTATAGGGGATCGCAACAGTTTTTAAGGGTAGAGCATTCAACCCAAATTTATTGATTCGACACAAGGGGAGCCAAAGAATATTCTCAAGTATTAGTAGCTGAGTTGTCAATTCAACCACACCTGAAAGACTTGATATCTGCATCAAAGTATTTAGTACCAAAGCAGTATGGAAGTAACGGTAACAGTAGCAAAAGTAACAGTAGCAGTTTTGTAGCAATCGTAAGAGTGACAACAGAAAAGTAACTAAGCGAAGATCAATATGTGAAAAGCTCATAGGCAATGGATCAATGATGGATAATTATGTCGGATGGCATTCATCATGCAACATTTATAACATAGGGTGACATAGAACTAGCTCCAATTCATCAATATAATGTAGGCATGTATTCCGAATATAGTCATACGTGCTTATGGAAAAGAACTTGCATGGCATCTTTTGTCCTACCCTCCCGTGGCAGCGAGGTCCTATTGGAAACTAAGGGATATTAGGGCCTCCTTTTAATAGAGTATCGGACCAAAGCATTAGCACTTAGTGAATACATGAACTCCTCAAACTACGGTCATCACCGGGAAGTGTCCCGACTATTGTCACTCCGGGGTTACCGGATCATAACACGTAGTAGGTAACTATAACTTGCAAGATAGGATCAAGAACACACATATATTCATGAAAACATAATATGTTCAGATCTGAACTCATGGCACTCGGGCCCTAGTGACAAGCATTAAGCATAGCAAACTCATAACAACATCAATCTTAGAACACAATGGATACTAGGGATCAAACCCTAACAAAACTAACTCGATTACATGGTCAATTTCATCGAACCCATCACCGTCCAGCAAGCCTACGATAGGATTACTCATGCACGGCGGTAAGCATCATGAAATTGGTGATGGAGGATGGTTGATGATGATGATGGCGACAGATTCCCATCTCTGGAGCCCCGAACGGACTCCAGATTTGCCCTCCCGAGGAAGAACATGGCTTGGCGGCGGCTCCGTATCATAAAACGTGATGAATCCTTCTCTCCGGTTTTTTCTCCCCAAACGTGAATATATGGAGATGGAGTTGAGGTCGGTGGAGGCCTAGGGGTCCACAAGACAGGGGTTGCGCCCATGGGGGTAGGGCGCGCCCCCACCCTTGTGGATAGGGTGTGGGTCCCCTTCGCTTGAGTCTTTTGCCAATATTTTTTATTTATTCCAAAAGTTTTCTCCGTGAAGTTTCAGGTCATTCTGAGAACTTCTATTTGTGCACACAAATAACACCATGGTAGTTCTGTTGAAAACAACATCAGTCCGGGTTAGTTCCATTCAAATCATACAAATTAGAGTCCAAAACAAGGGCAAAAGAGTTTAGAAAAGTAGATACATTGGAGACGTATTAACATGCCGGAGGGGGCGGAGTGCCCTGACGCACCGGCGGTAGAGGAGGAGGAGCCGGAGTGCCCTGAAGCGCTGAAGGATGCTGAGTCTGCTGAGGCGTCCAGTTTGGAAGCTTGATGTACTCTTTTCTCCATAGACATGTACTCCTCACAGGATTTTCGAGGAGAATATCCCCTTCACCTGTAGTTAAGTCAAGCTCCAGCCCATCAAATCCATCCATTATTTCATCCACGATCAGAACAGCATAGCCATGTGGAATCGGACGCCAATAGAAACTTACCTTATCTTGAGGAGGTAAAACAAAGCCGACCGCCGCCTTCAAGGACAGGTTCTGGCATTCCATCATTAGCACGCAATGTTGAGCCACCGTGATACTATGCACGGGGTAGCGAGGAGCCATGCAATTAGGCTAAACGAGCTCCTTGGAAGCCACACTACTTCTCCGTTGAGATGGTGGGGTAGCTTCTGGGGCAGCGTCGAAGGAAGGATCTTCGTGCCGCTGAGTTGGTTGTCCGGTAGCTCGCTGGCTCTCAAGTTCCTCTAGTTTTGCTAATCTTGCACGGAGCTTCTCCATTTTGCTTGCTTCCTGTTTCCTCTTTCTCTCTCGGCTTCTATAACCACCGTTGTCGGGAAACCCATGAACCCACGGAATAAAGGCTGATGTGCCTCGTTTTCATCCAAGGTGTTCAGGATACCCGAGGGCCTCTGTCAGCTCGTCCTTCTCTCTGTCAACAATGAACGTCCCTTCCTGTGCTGCCTTTATTGCTGCCTGAAGCTTCTGGATAGGTATTGCAAGTTGCTCGTCCGTCCAAACATACTCCCCTATTTCTGGGTCCAAAGTTCCCCCAACCCCGAAGAACCAAGTCCTTGCACAATCTGGCCAGTGCAATGCCACTGGTTGGACCTCTGTTGCAAGCAGGTCTTGCTAAGCTTTGTCCCACAGCGGCCGGGCTTTGTAGTAGCAACTTGTCCCCATGTGATGGTGATACTTCTTCTTCGCAACATTTTGCTTGTTTGTCAGTGACCTTTTCTTACCATTCTCCGATTTCTTGTAGGACACAAATGCGGGCCAATGATCTCTTAACTTCTCATATTGTCTAATGAATTCTGAAGTCTCGTTGTTCTCGACAAACTTTGTGTTCAACTCTTTCTTCCAGTTCCTGAATAGTTTTGACATCTTCTTAAGAGCAAATGCCTTGAACTTTCGCTCTATAATTGGGCCCTCCTCCGGCGGTAGGCTGAAATTTGTCATCAGCAAGGTCCAAAGATCATCTTTCTGTCTATCCTGGACAGAAACTTTAGTGTCCTTATTCTTATTCCATTGTTGGATGCTGATCGGGACACTGTCCCTAACAACAACTCCGCACTGATGTACAAATGCGTCCTTGTTCTGCTTGGGAGCAATCTGTTGGCCATCTTCCGCAACTTCTGTGATCGTGAACCTTTCATCCTGGCGCAACCTTTTCTTCAGGCCTCGTCTCCTTACGGAAGTTTGGCTCGATCCGGAGGGCTAAAAGAAGAAAGAAGCGTTAATATATGTACATACCAAAATCGTTAATGCATTAAGTCAGCATAGGCTTTGCAACAGTTAAGGCCCCCTCCTCCATTCGGTCACTGGAGCCGTGATCATGATCTCCTTCCTCCGCCATTCGGTCACCGGAGCCATCATGATCTCCTTCCTCCTCCATTCTTGGATCACCGTAGCCGTCATCCTCTCCTTCCTGACCATCGGTATCGTTAGGAAACGACAAGGGATCACCTCTGGCGAGGATTATATCCCCAACAACTCTTCTTGTTCTAAGTCTCTGTCCATAGTTCCTACAAATATTACAACATGGCAATACAAACATGAGAGATGGATTAGTGGCAAGCATGGACTTAATATCACAACAAGGAATCATATGCATATGAGCATGCATATATATATATATATATATATATATATATATATATATATATATATATATATATATATCTTTCGAGAGAGGATACTTTGCGGACCGCCTCTCTCATGCATGTCCGACGTCCCTCCTGATGTCGAAGTTATCGGGAAGGGGATCGACAACGACACTCTTTCTTCTAGGGTTTGCGTGGCCTCGATAGTTGGGCGGGTGAGCGGACCGTCTCTCTCTCATGCATGTCCGACGTCTCCCCTCATGTAGAAGTTATAGGGGAGTGGATCGACAACGATACTCTTCCTTCTAGGGTTTGCGTGGCCTCGATAGTTGGTCAAGCGAGCGGACTTCCTCTCTCTCATGCATGTCCAACGTCCCCCCTTATGTCGAAATTATCGGGAAGGGGGTAGATAGACAACGGCGCTCTTTCTTCTAGGGTTTGGGTGGCCTCGATAGTTGGTCGGGCGAGCGGACCGCCTCTCTCTCATGCATGTCCGACGTCCCACCTCATGTCGAAGTTATTAGGGAGTGGATCGACAACGACGCTCTTTCTTCTAGGGTTTGTGTGGCCTCGAGATTTGGTTGAGCGAGCGGATCGCCTCTCTCTCATTCATGTCCGACACCCCCCCTCATGTCGAAGTTACCCGGGAGGGGGTAAATTTTAATTTAGTGAGTGTTTTAATTCATTTTGAATATATGAACATTTTAACTAATTTCTATGATTTTTTTATTATATGAACAAAAAACCATCATATGAACATTTTCTATATATATACATCCATACATACATACATACACATACATATATATATGGACCAGAAAATGCTATATACATACACACATATATACACATATATATATACATACCCCCCCACACACACAGATATATATATATATATATACACATACATATATGCATATGAACATACATACACATAAAAGATTCTAACTTTTGCAGGGGCGACGGCGGCGGTAGCGCAGGGGAAGGGGCCAGGGCAGTCGGAGCTCACTGCGTAAAGCCGGAGTGCGGGCGGCCGGAGAGAGGGAGGCGGCGAGGCGGCTGGAGCGGGGGGAGGAGAGGAGGGGAACGGCGGGACGACTCACAGTGGGAGTGGGAATGGCGCGAGGGTAGCTCGGCGACGGCGATGACTGTGGCCGGATCACGGGCAGCGACATCGAGGAGGCCCTGCGAGAGCGAGGGCGTCGGCATTGAGGGCAGCAGCCTGGCGTCGTCGTGCATTTCGGCGTTGGGGGAGAGAATGGGAAGAAAACTGCTAAGTGTTGGCTTATATAGCAAAGCCTTTCGTCCTGATTGGTGGCTCCAACCGGGACCAATGCCCACATTTTGTCCTAGTTCGTGACACCAACCGTGACCAAAGGTCAGTTTTTGTAGCGACCACGATCCCGATGGACCGAATTCTCTGTGCTTAAGTGTCATCCATGGATCGGTAATGCTGACACACAAAGTACTCAAGGAATTATAACAGAGTTCAATCACACACTTTGTTGACGCCTGATTTTGGCAAGATACAGAGTGAAAGGATTTTCAGAACGAAAAGTTTCACATCACCGAGTGGAACAACTTTGATGTTTAGGTTATCATCGTCCGACTCCATCTTAGGGGCCGAAATTATATACCGAGTGGCAGAATTCAATATTCCGAGTGGTTTTCGGCCGATCATGCCTTCAAGACGACCTCGGATGAAGGAGTACTCTAAAGGATTTGTCTTTGTCTCGTCGAAGCAATCAATTTTGATATATAAATCATCTCAATCCGAGTTTGTATGCAAAAGTTACAATCAATACAGACCAACCCTACCAAAGACCAAAATATTACGCTCGACACCAGACACATGTTAATGAGTGTCTGATACAATGCGTGAGCAATTAGGCCTTCTGGATGGCCTTGAATGGAAAAACCTTCAACATGAAAAAGTTTCGTCTCGTCGAGCCGACCGATTTTCATATACAATTTGTCTCAATCCGAGGTCATATGCAACCTGGAGAGGCAAATCAAGATCTAGCTGTCTTTTTAGTCGGGAAAACCGAGTGGAAATTTTACCATCCGAGTGAAAACCTACCGATCGAGTAAAAGGTCGAGTGAAAACCTACCGATCGAGTAAAAGTTCGTGAAAACCTACCGATCGAGTAAAAGGTCGAGTGAAAACCTAACGATCGAGTAAAAGGTCAAGTGGAAACCTACCGATCGAGTAAAAGGTTGAGTGAAAACCTAACGATCGAGTAAAAGGTCGAGTGAAAACTTATCGATCGAGTAAAAGTTTGTCTTCCGAGTGAGAATATAGTCATCCGAGTGAAAGATTGTTTTCCGAGTGAAAAGGTCGAGTCGGATGGTCCGAGTGAAAGTCTCTAATATCCGAGTGGATGAGCTCGAATCCAAGTGAAACTGAACATGTGCCCGAAAGTTTATCAAGATGACCTCGGATGAAGAAGTGTTCAATACAGAAGTTATGCATATCATCAAGACGGTAAACTTTGGTTTTGGAGTCATCATCATCAAAGATAGTATATGGCCTACAAGTTCACTACGAGACTCGGATAATCCAGTCTACTGCAAGACCGAGTCCGACTGGAAGGTAAAGATGACCTCAAAGAGTATTCAAGATGGCCTTATTTGAAAAAGTAATCAACATGAGAGTTGTTCGTATCATCGAGGCGCACAAGTTTGATATTTGGGCCGTCTTGATCGGAGATCATATGCAAGCTCGGCGGCCCGCGCAAGAAGGAAGACAGAGTTTGGGCCAGATTCAGACTGAATCCGAGTTGAAATAGAACTAGGACTCTAGGACGCGAATTGATGTAATTTTTCTTGTAAGGAAAGCCTAGATGAATCCTTTACTTGTACGGGAAGTCCAGCCGCCTCTTATATATGTTGGGGGTGACGGCCGATTGAACAACACACAATCGAACAAATCAATATACTACTTTTTCATCTACGTTTTACCTCTCCACTGTTTTCTCTCTCGTTCTTCGCTGTTCTTCGTGTTTGAGAGCTGCGAATCTCGAGGCTCTAGGGGCGAGCGAATCGACCTAGGGCAGGCCATAGCCACCGCACTCCCTAACGGGGTCCCTCCCGGGGGTGTGGGGTTTTCGTGTCTGCAAAAGCGCCCGTCAACTGTCTTGCGTATCGCGCTGTCGGTCGGGTCTCCTTTGACGTGAGCTGCGGTGCATCACCCCCGGCGTCGAGGGTACACGTGACGTGTTTGTGTGCCAACACACTTTTTGGCGACTCCACTGGGGACACGAAGATCAATCATCATCATCCACCATGTCCGATCTTCCCAAGCCATCTGAGGTAGACGCCGATAACATCATTAAGCCCAGTCTTGATGAGATATCGGCTGATCATCGCCAAGTCTATGAGGAGTACAAGAAGGCGCGCGAAGAGAAGGATTTGCAAGAGTTCCTTGCAAAGTTCAAGAAGGATCGCCAAGGCAACATCACTCCGATTGAAGAAATCAAGTTCCCTCCTCTTCAAGCCGAGCAGGTTAAACCTTCTGTGAGTACTACCTTTTCTCCTGAGCAGTGGGCTGATATTGAAAGTCGTATTGCTGATGGTAACAATCTAGTCTATCAAACTTTCATAGAAAATACTAATGCTCAGAAGAATACATCTCAATCGACTAGTGGTAATGATGGTGTAGCTGCTAGTGTGCAAAACCCTAATCTGGCTTTACCTATTGCATCGGCGCCTCCCGTGCTGATGGCTTATTATCCTACCCAAACAAATCAAATTGTGGCTGCACCCATTAATCCTATTATGAGCATGCCAGGTTCGGTGGCAACGCCGAACCCAACCTTACCTACAGCTACAACCACTCGACCACTAGCAAATTATGGGTCGACATACATGCCACCGTTCCTACCTACAACTAGTAGTCTTACTCCTCCTATGCCACTTCCACAAGTTTCATCGTCCACTATGGATGATGGTCTAGCTAATCTTAGAGAGGAGATGGCTAAGATGCTTCGAGAGAATTTTGGGGTTGAGTTACCTCGGAATCGGATTTACCAAAAGCCGTACCCCGAGTACTTTGATGCCATCCAGTGCCCTCCAGGATATAAAATTCCAGATTTTGTTAAGTTCAATGGAGAGGGCACAAAAACCACATGGGAGCATGTTAGTCAATACTTGGCACAATTAGGTGAAGCAGGCTCACTAAATGAGTTGAAAGTGCGTTTATTTCCTTTATCATTAACTGGTACCGCATTTTCATGGTTTTCTTCTTTACCACATTGTTCCATTCGAGTTTGGTCGCAGCTAGAGCAGAAATTTCATGATCACTTTTATAGCGGCGACAATGAACTCAAGTTGTCACATCTAACATCGGTTAAACAGAAGCATGATGAATCGGTCTCTGATTACGTCAAGAGATTCAGAGAAACGAAAAACCAATGTTTTAGTTTGGTGATAACCGAGAGAGACTTGGCAGACCTAGTGTGGAGTGGTTTAAGAACTCCCATTAGAGAAAAGCTAGAGGGATATGAGTTCTTAAATATTAACCAAGTCTTACAAAGGGCTTTGGCTCAGGAAAGCCGAAGCAAAGATCTCAAAGAAGTGCATAGGTACAAAGCCGATCGTCCAAAGATGAATATAGTGGAATATGATAGTGATCACTCGGACGATGAGGGTGATGTTTTTGCTACTGAATTTGTTTGGCCATCTAAGGCCAAACCCTTTACTTGCAATGATCTGAAACCGATTCATAAGAATCGTGATGAAGAGATGAAGTTTACTTTTAACATTGCTAAGTGTGATAGAATATATGATGCTTTCCTGCAGGCTAAGATTATTAGAATATCTCATACTTTACCGCCGTTTGAAGAGCTGAAACGGCGGGCTTATTGCAAGTATCATAATTCTTTTTCTCATGCTACTATCGATTGCAATGTTTTTCGATGACAGATACAATCGGCCATTAATGACGGACGATTGAACTTTTCTGAGATGCAAGTTGATAAACACCCCTTTCCAATGAACACCATGGATTTAGAAGGGAAGAAGCTGCTCATTCGGCCGGAGGTAGCCGAATCTGCTAATAAAGCTAATGTCATTGTTGGTGAGCCCAGGAAGGACCAGGAGGGCAACAAGGTCTTGGGGAGACATGTTGTGCTTGATAAGCAACCCGATGGCAAGGAAGTGACCAAGATCACCATCAAGAATCCTACACTCGAGGGGCAAACACAGGTGCAATAGGACACTCGAGTTAAATTTGTCAAGCGCAAGAGTCCAGAAGTTGGCAAATGGAAGAGGAATGAAGCTAAAGTGCAACGCAAGCGGATCAAGCCAACTTTTGATATGTTGCTGTCCAAATATGCTAATCAGTCGGCTGGTTCCAGCTCTAACCGACCATCATACTTGAAACGACCAAGGTCACCATCAGATGATATATTCAGTCAGTATGTGAAACTGAGTGGACCAAGGGCACAATTTTCAGAAGAGCAGAGGCAATCTGTGTGGAATCGACTTGATTACTCATATAATGGCCGACTGAACATCGGTGACTATCAGTTGGCTGGTCAAAATATGCGACCGAGTGGAAAATATCCTAGTGTAAGAATGCACCCAGGTGGAAGCTATCCAAGTGAAAAAATGAGGCCAAGTAGATTCCATCCGACTGAATTACATCCAAGTGGATTCCATCCGAATGACATCCATCCGAGTGGATTCCATCAGAGTAAAAAGGTGCGCCCGAGTGGAAATTTCATGCATCTGGAAAGTCAAAAAGAATGGCGTGTCAAGTCACCAAGTGTTGCAGCAGTTGAGTCGGGAAAAGGCAAGGAGAAAATGGATGTTGACTCACTTATCTTGGGCACCGAAACATTCCCCATACAGCAGGCGACTGTGCATAACCACTCGATTGAGCCGATACTTGCTATCGCGCCAAAGCACTCGGCTAATGACCATGAAGCAAGCACCAGCCAAGTAAAGGTGAGAGATGCTAAATACACTCGACCAAAGTGGTGTCCTCCAGGGCTAACAAAGACTCAGAAGAGGAAACTACAGAGGTTAAGGAGTCAAGAGATGGCAGAGCAGGAGGCCGAGAAGCAAAGGGATATGTTGTTCAATGACACTCGGCCCATGGTTCCAGCAAAACAAGTGTGGAGGCCTAAACAAATACAAGATACATCAGCTTCTACATCTATCACAGAAGTGCCTACATCACCCAAGGAAGACGATGCGACAGCTATTACATCGTATGCAACACTTCTTACTTCTCCTTCACTCGGCCAGATTTCAGAATCGGTCGATCCACTTGAAGAAGAGGCTGATATGTTGGACTATGAGTCTACACCGGTTCATGAAGGTATGGATATCAATATGGTATATTACTTACGTGCTGAGTTTCGTGATGTAGATGAGGAAGGGGAAGTGGCTCAGCTGGATTTTGGCCCTAAGAGCGCAATATTCGGGAAGCCAAAAGAACCAGTAACATATTTGAAACTGTTGTATCTCAGAGGTCATATCAATGGATCGCCACTCAGTCGAATGCTTGTTGATGGTGGTGCTGTAGTAAATCTTATGCCCTATTCGGTCTTCAAAAAATTGGGTTTTCCCGATGAAGAGCTGATGAAGACGAATATGGTGCTCAACGGATTTGAAGGCAAAGAGAAACCTGAAGCCAAAGGTGTAATGTATGTGGAACTTACAGTCGGAAGCAAAACTTTGGCTACTGCATTCTTTGTCGCTGAGGTACAAGGTAACTACAACGTCATACAAGGCCGTGATTGGGTTCATGCAAACCAGTGCATGCCATCCACTATGCACCCATTTTTGATTCAGTGGGTTGATGATGAAGTGGAAGTTATTCATGCGGATAACTCGGCCTGTGTTGCTTTGGCCGATGCATCGGTGGATTGGCAATATCCCAATGCTACTTGCTTGACAGGACGTGACTTATCAGAGTTTGATTTTCTCAGCGCGACCATGAATGGTTTTGTGCCCGTGTCTTTAAAGCCAACTGAATGCAGTCGGCTCCAAGTTATGATATGTTTAAATGGATCCTAATTCCGAGTGGTTACAAAAACGTCTTGTAAAATATCGGTCTAGTGAGGACGATATGTATGAGTCTATAGAGGAGTTGGATGACATGGATAAACTTGGACAAGGTTTTACGTCGGCTGATCCATTAGAAGAGATAGATATTGGAGATGGTTCAGCCACTCGACCGACATTTATAAACAAAAATTTGAAAGCCGATTGTAAGGCTAAATTAATCGAGCTATTGAAAGAATATGTTTGTTGCTTTGCATGGGAATATCATGAGATGCCAGGGTTGAGCCGAGAGCTAGTGGAGCATCGGTTGCCTAAAAAGGCCGGTTTTAGACCTTATAAACAGTCGGCCAGAAAGTTTAATCCGAAAACATATGACCGGATCAACGAAGAGATCGGTCGACTGCTTGAAGCTAATTTCATTCGACCTTGCAGGTATGTCGAGTGGATTTCTAACATTGTCCCAGTGGAGAAGAAGGGATCCGACAAGTTGAGGGTGTGCATTGACTTCAGAGATTTGAATAGTGACACACCCAAAGATGAGTATCCCATGCCAATAGCCGATATGCTTATTAATGATGCTTCTGGACATACGGTTATTAGCTTTCTAGATGGTAATGCCGGGTACAATCAAATATTTATGGCTGAAGAGGACATGTACAAAACAGCTTTCCGATGTCCTGGTTTCCTTGGTTTATTCGAGTGGACAGTGATGACATTTGGATTAAAAAATGCTGGAGCCACATATCAAAGGGCTATGAATTTGATTTTTCATGATTTACTCGGTATCATACTTGAAGTTTATATTGATGATATTGTTGTCAAATCGGATGCTTTTGAATCTCACTTGGCCGATTTGCGTTTAGCTTTTGAAAGAATGAAAAAGTATGGACTGAAGAAGAATCCTTTGAAGTGTGCTTTCGGCGTGTCAGCTGGCAAATTTTTGGGTTTCATTATTCATGAAGATGGCATCGAAATTGATCCCAAAACGATAGAGGCCATACAGAAAGTGGAGGCTCCAACATGCAAGAGAGATATGCAAAAGTTCCTTGGCAAGGTCAATTATTTGAGAAGGTTCATAGCTAATCTGTCAGGGAAAGTTGATGCATTTACTCCTATCCTTCGGTTAAAGAATGATGTTGATTTCACTTGGGGGGCAAAACAGCAAGAAGCCTTTGATATGATCAAGAATTATTTGTGCACTCCTCCGGTGATGAAAGCACCCAAGCATAGAGAGCCTTTTAAGCTTTATATCGCAGCAGAGGAAGGTGTTATTGGTGCTGTTTTGACTCAAGATACCGAAAGAAAAGAGCATAGCCATTATGTATTTGAGCAGACGCTTATTGGACACCGAGACAAGGTATACATTGATTGAAAAACTATGTCTATGCTTATATTATGCTTGCAAAATTGAGACATTACCTAGTGCCGAGTGTTTGTGTAGTAGCTTGTCAAACCGATGTCATTAAGTACATGTTGCATAGGCCAATTCTTAGTGGTAGAATTGGCAAGTGGGCTTATGCTTTGATTGAATATGATTTGGCTTATGAATCTCTCAAATCCATGAAAGGCCAAATTGTTGCTAATTTCATTGTTGAACATCGGATTAATGACAAGCATGATGTTGATATGAACCTTGTTTCATTAGTGCCATGGAGATTATACTTTGATGGTTCAGTTTGTAACAATGGCCAAGGTGTTGGTATTGTTTATATATCTCCTCATGGTGCTGTTTTTGAAGCATCATGCCGCTTAGAATATATTTGCACAAACAATCAAGCCGAATATGAAGCATTGTTATTCAGCCTAGAGATGTTGCTTGCTATAGGTGTTACACATATTGAGGCTTATGGTGATTTGTTACTAGTGGTGCAGCAAGTATCCAAAGTCTTTCAGTGTTTGGACGAATCACTTAATGTTTACCTTGATAAATGTCTAGATATAATTTCTACTTTGGATTGTTTTAGCATTGCTCATATATCTAGGCATGACAATTGGAAAGCAAATGATCTGGCACAACAAGCATCTGGATATCATGTTGATCATGGCATGTTTCATATCTCTCAAAGACCGATGTCTTGTCTTGCCAATATGGGAGAGGCTGAACCTGAACTCACTGATTCGGCCATTAACAAAAATCTAGTGCAGGTGATAATTCCGACTGGAGAAAGCCCATTGTTGATTACTTGTGCAATCCGAGTGAAAGGGTGGACAGGGCTGTTCGGCGTATGGCTTTCAAGTATACAATGAGAGATGATGGTCTTTATCGCCGAACAGTCGATGATGTTCTTCTAAAGTGTTTGGATGAGGACCAGGCAAGAGTTTCTATGCGAGAAGTACATGAAGGTATTTGTGGCACTCACTAGTCGGCTCCCAAGATGAAATGGTTATTGCGACGTGCTGGGTTTTATTGGCCGACTATGATTAATGATTGCTTCAGATATTATAAAGGATGTGAAGCTTGTCAAAAGTTTGGTGATATTCAATTGGCTCCTGCTGCTATGTTACATCCTATTATCAAACCGTGGCCTTTCAGAGGATGGGGCTTAGATTTCATTGGACAAATCCACCCATCTTCCTCAAAAGGGCATCGGTTCATATTGGTGGCAACTGATTATTTCACTAAATGGTCTGAAGCATTACCTCTCAAGAACATGACACATACGGAGGTAATTCAATTCATAACCGAACACATTATTCATAGATTCGGTATTCCTCAAACGTTAACTACAGATCAAGGTTCATCTTTTATGTCACACCAAGTCAGAGAGTTTGCCGAATCTTATAATATAAAGTTGCTCAATTCATCTCCATATTATGCCCAAGCTAATGGACAAGCCGAGTCTAGCAATAAAATTTTAATCAAGCTCATCAAGAAGAATATTGAGGATATAACGAGGAGATGGCATGAGTTGTTGTCCGAAGCTTTATGGGCACATAGAATTTCAAGGCATGGTGCTACAAGGGTAACTCCATATGAGCTAGTATATGGTCAAGAGGCCGTTTTACCTGTGGAAGTAAATTTGAATGCTTTGAGAATAGCCAAACAAAATGATTTATCGGCAGTAGACTTTTATAACTTGATGATGGACAATATTGATGAAGTTGCCGATAAACGTTTGGTTGCTTTGAAGTCCATAGAGAGAGACAAGTTGAGGGTTGCAAGAGCTTACAATAAGAAAGTTAAGTTGAAGAATTTTCAAGTTGGTGATCTCGTTTGGAAGGTGATTCTGCCGGTTGGTTCAAGAGATAGAAAATTCGGGAAGTGGTCTCCAAGTTGGGAAGGTCCTTTTAGGATTACAAGAGTTGTTCCCGGAAATTCATATTTGGTGGAATCAATACAAGGGGCATTGTTACCCCGAGCTCTCAACGGAAAATATTTGAAGAAGTACCACCCGAGTGTGTGGCAGGAAGCCTGAGTAGGCAATGGCTGATATACGACTATCGCCCTTAGCAGAAACATGGCCGATACATAATTATCGCCCTGAGGAAATTAAATGGCCGATGGAGTGTTGACATCGTCCTTAGAACGAACACTATGCATATTATTTTTCGGCGTGCAAGCTTTGCCGAAAAACAGGGGGGCATGTGTTGACGCCTGATTTTGGCAAGATACAGAGTGAAAGGGTTTTCAGCATGAAAAGTTTCACATCACCGAGTGGAACAACTTTGATCTTTAGGTTATCATCGTCCGACTCCATCTTAGGGGCCGAAATTATATTCCGAGTGGCAGAATTCAATATTCCGAGTGCTTTTTGGCCGATCATGCCTTCAAGACGACCTCGGATGAAGGAGTACTCTAAAGGAATTGTCTTTGTCTCGTCGAAGCAATCAATTTTGATATATAAATCATCTCAATCCGAGTTTGTATGCAAAAGTTACAATCAATACAGACCAGCCCTACCAAAGACCAAAATATTACGCTCGACACCAGACACATGTTAATGAGTGTCTGATACAATGCGTGAGCAATTAGGCCTTCTGGATGGCCTTGAATGGAAAAACCTTCAACATGAAAAAGTTTCGTCTCATCGAGCCGATCGATTTTCATATACAATTTGTCTCAATCCGAGGTCATATGCAACCTGGAGAGGAAAATCAAGATCAGGCTGTCTTTTCAGTCGGGAAAACCGAGTGGAAATTTTTACCATCCGAGTGAAAACCTACCGATCGAGTAAAAGGTCGAGTGAAAACCTACCGATCGAGTAAAAGTTCGTGAAAACCTACCGATCGAGTAAAAGGTCGAGTGAAAACCTAACAATCGAGTAAAAGGTCAAGTGGAAACCTACCGATCGAGTAAAAGGTTGAGTGAAAACCTAACGATCGAGTAAAAGGTCGAGTGAAAACTTATCGATCGAGTAAAAGTTTGTCTTTCGAGTGAGAATATAGTCATCCGAGTGAAAGATTGTTTTCCGAGTGAAAAGGTCGAGACGGATGGTCCGAGTGAAAGTCTCTAATATCCGAGTGGATGAGCTCGAATTCAAGTGAAACTGAACATGTGCCCGAAAGTTTATCAAGATGACCTCGGATGAAGAAGTGTTCAATACAGAAGTTATGCATATCATCAAGACGGTAAACTTTGGTTTTGGAGTCATCATCATCAAAGATTGTATATGGCCTACAAGTTCACTACAGACTCGGATAATCCAGTCTACTGCAAGACCGAGTCCGAGTGGAAGGTAAAGATGACCTCGAAGAGTATTCAAGATGGCCTTATTTGAAAAAGTAATCAACATGAGAGTTGTTCGTATCATCGAGGCTCACAAGTTTGATATTTGGGCCATCTTGATCGGAGATTATATGCAAGCTCGGCGGCCCGCGCAAGAAGGAAGACAGAGTTTGGGCCAGATTCAGACTGAATCCGAGTTGGAATAGAACTAGGACTCTAGGACGCGAATTGATGTAATTTTTCTTGTAAGGAAAGCCTAGATGAATCCTTTACTTGTACGGGAAGTCTAGCCGCCTCTTATATATGTTGGGGGTGACGGCCGATTGAACAACACACAATCGAACAAATAAATATACTACTTTTTCATCTATGTTTTACCTCTCCACCGTTTTCTCTCTCGTTCTTCGCTGTTCTTCGTGTTTGAGAGCTGCGAATCTCGAGGCTCTAGGGGCGAGCAAATCGACCTAGGGCAGCCCACAGCCGCCGCACTCCCTGACGGGGTCCCTCCCGGGGGTGTGGGGTTTTCGGGTCTGCAAAAGGCGCCCGTCGACTGTCTTGCGTATCGCGCTGTCGGTCGGGTCTCCTTCGACGTGAGTTGCGGTGCATCACCCCCGGCGTCGAGGGTACACGTGACGTGTTCGTGTGTCAACACACTTATTACATCGAGTCCTCATAAATAGTATGATTACACAAAAATATATGGCTGAAGGCCATCTAAACTAAATAACTGTGGAAACTTCGAAGGTAAATGAGTCCATCAGCTCCAACGGCATAGTTGAGTGCCCGACAACGACCTATCGCACATTATTCGTCGTCTGAGTAGTCTGCAACATGAGACGTGGCAGACGTGTAGGTCAGCACATCGAATATGCTCGCGGAGTTACATTGTAAAGCAATGAATGTAAGAACTATATCTATATGCAATATTTGGCTGGTGGAGGATCTAAGTTTTTTTTGCATAAAGCTAGTTTTCCCTACGACAAAGGAATAAATTTTATTTAAGCTACTCCCAAGTTGTACCAATATTTGAGAAGGTTCCTCCAACTCAAATCCCAATTAAACAAGTATCATCATTAACCCAATACAATTAATTAAAGAGTGATGAGGTCAACAATAATATCCAATTCTAGATATTCAAGATGTCCATAACCGAGGACACGGCTAATCATGATTAGTTTATACACTTTGCAGAGGTTGCACACTTTTCCCCATAAGACTCGACTGCATCAATGATCGGAAGATCGAGACATAGTCTTTCTGAAGCATTAACTCTCTACTCCGGGTAGACCGGTACACCTACATTCCCACTACATCTGCTAGTACACCACTTCGAGAGCTCATACAACTTACTCAACTATGCGAGAGCCCATAATGGCTTGTGGCTACACACGGAAGTTTCTAGTCATGAAATATCATATGATCCTTTTGAGCCTGGGTGGCAAACCAAGGAAAAATCACACGAGTACTCCGGGATTTCCCTAATGGAAAAACACTAGATTCTCCAGGTGCCCCAACCAATCCACCCAGATGTGTATTAAAGTTGCCACCTTAATGTTATCCAAGATTCATAACTCTCATAACTTCCATGTGAAAGACGATCCAATCCCCGCCTACGAGCATGGCTAAGCAATAATTGAGCATAATGTATATTCCCGGGGTGATCAAAAGGTATTAGGTTCCTACCTCAAGTACTACAACCAACCACATGTTCCCAATCCTAATCATGCAAATATTTGAGGGGCAATACTAATGCATAGTAAAAACTGGATATAGAAGAGTATGATCAAAGTGTAACTTGCCTTGCTGACGATCTGCAAACTCTAGAGATTCGTAGTAAAAAGCTTCACACCCCGGATAATCTAGCGTATACAAACAGTAGCATACATAAGCAATCACTCAAACAAAACAGAGAGAAATCGAGAAAAGATCCAAATCAAAACTTGAAACAAGCAAACATTTAATCTAAACAGAAAACAAAACCTAAAAGCATTATTTTCATGTGAATTATATCTTAACAGTAAGTACATTTGATTAGCTACAATTTGCAAAAAGAATCAACTCAAACAGAGTTACGAAACTCAAGATACGAACGAAACAAGATCGTTTACTAATCTGAAGTAAACTCAAATTTTAAATTTTCAAAATCATCTTCCAGTTAGTCAACTGGAAAGAAGAGATCGCAACGAAGATTTAGGCCCTGGTTTCATCTAATTTGGACAAACGAGCAAAAAGTTACGCTAGTTTTAAGATCAGGGGCTAAATCGCGAGAAAACTATTCGCGAATAGGTCCCTGGCCGAAAATTAAACTAAAAAGAAAAATCTACCGTAGGAATGTTCGCTAACAGAACTAAACGAACGAAAATCATTCGTTAAAATGATCTATCAAGTGAACGTTTACTAATTAATCTAAAACAAAAACAAAAAATCGATCTAAACCTAAACCGAAACAAAACCAAAAAAACTGATTGTACCGGGCGGTTTTACCGGTTCGCCGGAGCTGACCGGTCAGCGGCGGATCGGATCGGGCGCGGCGGCATCGGGCGGTGGCGCCGGCGTCAGTGCGAGGCGGCGGGGCTCCTGGCGGCGGTGGCGCGGGCGGCGGTTTGAGGCGACGGCGGCGTCGGCGCGAGGTGACTGCAGCAGCGTGGGCGGTGGTGGCGGCGGGCGGAGGCGGCTGCGGCGGTTGCAAGCGATAAGGAGAAGAGGGCGGGGCGGCACGGCTTATAAGGAGGACAGGGCGGGGTGGCGTGGCCTATAAGGAGGCCCCCAGGGGTCCTCGACTTTTGCGAGGGGGCGCGGGGAGGCCGACCCGGACTCCTCGCCGGATTTCGGCGTCCGCACGGGAGGGAAGGCGGCGGCGGTCGGACGGGCCATCTGGGCTTCGGCCTAGTGCGGTCCGACAGTTTTTTTAAATAAAATATAAATTACGCCACAGAGAAATAAAATCCTAACAAATTATAAAAAAAATCTAAAAATCCCAGAAACAATTTTCACTGTCCAAACCTAATATTTAGGAGAATATGAACATTTTTCTGGACTAAAATGCAATTTTCAAAAATGCATGTTTTCTCTAATTCAAATAAGATAGCAAACAAAATACAAATAATAATAATAATATGATTTTAAAATTTCTTCTCCAATACTTCTCTTCTGTTGAAGAAGTCATATTATCTTCTCTCATTTATTTTTATTATTGGAAATAATTGGAGAGAAAATTTATAAAAATCAAATTGATCCTCTTTTCAAATTTGAACTAAATTCAAATATTAAATTTTTGTTAAACCTCAACTCTCTGCTTGGGTCCTTGAGTTGCTTAAGATTTCTAGGATCACAACCAAAATACAAAATAAAATATGATATGCACATGATGATCTATGTATAACATCCAAATTGAATATTGGGATGTTACAGTTTTCGTCAGCCCAAAAGGGCGGGAAGCAGAGACCTTTGGTCCCGGTTGGTGACACCAACCGGGACAAAAGTGTTGGAAATATGCCCTAGAGGCAATAATAAAAGGGTTATTATTATATTTCCTTGTTCATGATAATTGTCTTTTATTCATGCTATAACTGTATTATCCGGAAAACGTAATACACGTGTGAATACATAGACCATAACATGTCCCTAGTGAGCCTCTAATTGACTAGCTCGTTGGTCAACAGATAGTCATGGTTTCCTGACTATGGACATTAGATGTCATTGACAACGGGATCACATCATTAGGAGAATGATGTGATGGACAAGACCCAATCCTAAGCATAGCACAAGATCGTGTAGTTCGTTTTGCTAGAGCTTTTTCAATGTCAAGTATCTCTTCCTTAGACCATGAGATCGTGTAACTCCCGGATACCGTAAGAGTGCTTTGGGTGTACCAAACGTCACAACGTAACTGGGTGACTATAAAGGTGCACTACAGGTATCTCCGAAAGTGTCTGTTGGGTTGACACGGATCGAGACTGGGATTTGTCACTCCGTATGACGGAGAGGTATCTCTGGGCCCACTCGGTAATGCATCATCATAATGAGCTCAAAGTGACCAAGTGTCTGGTCATGGGATCATGCATTACGGTATGAGTAAAGTGACTTGCCGGTAACGAGACTGAATGAGGTATTGGGATACCGGCGATCGAGTCTCGGGCATGTAACGTACCGATTGACAAAGGGAATTGTATACGGGGTTGTTCGAATCCTCGACATCGTGGTTCATCCATGAGATCATCGAGGAGCATGTGGGAGCCAACATGGGTATCTAGATCCCGCTGTTGGTTATTGCCCGAGAGCCGTCTCGGTCATGTCTACGTGACTCTTGAACCCGTAGGGTCTACACACTTAAGGTTCGGTGACGCTAGGGTTGTATGAATATGAGTATGCAGTATACCGAATGTTGTTCGGAGTCCCGGATGAGATCCCGGACGTCACGAGGAGTTCCAGAATGGTCCGGAGGTAAAGAATTATATATAGGAAGTGGTATTTCGGCCATCGGGAAAGTTTCGGGGTCACCCGGTATTGTACCGGGACCACCGAAAGGGTCCCGGGGGTCCACCGGGTGGGGCCACCCATCCCGGAGGGCCCCAAGGGACGAAGTGGGGAGGGGAACCAGCCCATAGTGGGCTGGTGCGCCCCCCTTGGCCCACCCCCTGCGCCTAGGGTTGAAACCCTAGGGTGGGGGGGGCGCCCCACTTGCCTTGGGGGGCACTCCACCCCCCTTGGCCGCCGCCCCCTTGGGAGATTGGATCTTCCAGGGCCGGCGCCCCCCCTGGGGGCCTATATAAAGGTAGGGAGGAAGGGGGCAGCCGCACCCTGAAGTCCTGGCGCCCCCTCCCCCTGCTACACCTCTTCCTCCTCCGTCACGTGCTTGGCGAAGCCATGCCGGAGTGCTGCTGCTCCACCACCAGCACGCCGTTGTGCTGCTGCTGGAGCCATCATCATCAACCTCTCCTTCCCCCTTGCTGGATCAAGAAGGAGGAGACGTCATCCGCTCCGTACGTGTGTTGAACGCGGAGGTGCCGTCCGTTCGGCGCTAGGATCTCCGGTGATAGGATCACGACGAGAACGACTACTTCAACCCCGTTCTTTTGAACGCTTCCGCTCGCGATCTACAAAGTGGTATGTAGATGCATCTCCCTTGACTCGTTGCTTAGATGAACTCATAGATGGATCTTGGTGAAACCATAGGAAAAATTTTAATTTTCTGCAACGTTCCCCAATAGAAAGGGGGCATTGGTCTCGGTTGGTTACACAAACCAGGACGAAAGAGTGGCATTGGTCCCGGTTGGTGCCACCAACTGGAATGAAAGGGCTGCGACTGGCACGGCGTCGGGCGAGTGGATGTTTAGTCCCACCTCGCTAGCTGAGAGGCATCGAGAGTGGTTTATAAGTGCGGCTGCGCCAACCCTTTCGAGCTCCTCTCTTATGCAGGCCTACGAGCCTAAACGCACTCTCTCTGCCTGTTGGCCTACTGGGCTTGCTACGGGACTGCATCCTGACCCAACTAGCGGGTTGGGTTTCTAGTCGTATGCAGGCCGTAGTGACCCAGTAGGCGGCAGTTTTTTACATTTTCCAGTATTTTTGTTTTGTTTTTTGCTTTATTTATTTTCTTTTGTTTCTACTTATAGATAAATACTTAGAGTTTTTGAGTTATTATTTTTGCATTAGGTCACAAAAATTATATAGTTTCTGGTAGTGCCATTAGTTTTCAAATTTGAATAGTTTAAGTTTGAAGTCTTTGAAATTTATGTGAATCACTAGTTTGTGAATAACTTTACTTTAAAAATAGATTTTTGAGTGATTATTTTTCCTGCTATTTAATATTAGTGTGGTTTATCATTATATTCAATTTCGTAATTTTTAGGTTATTTTAAATGGCTGTTTTAATCAAAAACAGTTTTTGTTATTTTAGTTTGCTATTAATGTTTCGAACAAAAAATAATTTGATAATTTTAGTTGCAAAATTTTATATAATTTTAGTTTCAAAAATACTATAGGTTTATAAAAGCTTTTTAGTTGATTTTTTTGCTGTTGAAGAATATTATAGTTTTGTTTTAGTTGATCATAAAAAAATTGATTATTTTTAGTTCATTCTTTTTGCTATTAGAGTTTTGTAAAAACATTTTAGTTTATTGTTTTTCTATTAGTTCATTCTTTGAGCTAAATGGCCCCAAAATTGAAAAACACTACAAATGAACTCTGAAAAGGTTGAAAGTTGGCATGGTAGCATCATTTCACCCACATAGCATGTGTAAAAAGTTGAGAGGGTTACGGCAAAAGCTGCATGCACTTCGTGTACAAAATGGACAATCTCTTTCGAAGAATCAGGGCTTCGGACGAAAACTCATCTGTTAGAAAGGGATTTCATTTTTTGAACTTATTTGAACTCCAGACTTTTTGTGTTCAACATGCACCATTCAAAGCCACATCATTGATTTTCAACCCTTTCCGACTTCATTTGGTATTTTCATGCATTTACTGATTTCTTTTAGCTAAATGACCCTGTAATTGAAAAGCACTACAAATGAACTCTGAAAAAGTTGAAAGTTGGCATGGTATCATCATTTCTCCCACATAGCATTTGCTAAAAAGTTGAGAGGGTTACAGCAAAAGCTGGATGCACTTCTTGTACAAAATGGAGAATCTCTTTCGAAGTATATATCAGGGTTTCGGACGAAAACTCATCTGTTACAAAAGGATGTCATTTTTTTGAACTTATTTGAACTCCAGACTATTTTTGTGTTCAAAATGCAGCATTCAAAGCCGCATCATCGATTTTCAACCATTTTTTACTTCAGTTGGTATTTTCCATGCATTTACTGTTTTTTAGCTAAATGACCCTGAAATAGAAAAGCACTACAAATGAACTCTGAAAAGATTGAAAGTTGGCATTGTCTCATCATTTCACCCAATAGCATGTGCTAAAAAGTTGAGAGGGTCACGACAAAAACTAGATGCACTTCGTGTACAAAATGGACAATCTATTTCGAAGTATCATGGTTTCGGACGAAAACTCATCTGTTACAAAGGGATTTCATATTTTTGAACTTATTTGAACTTTGAACTCCACACTTTTTGTATGTTCAAAATGCACCATTCAAAACCACATTGTCAATTTTCAACCCTTTCTGACTTCATTTGGTATTTTTCATGCATTTACTGATTTTTTAGCTAAATGATCCTGAAATTGAAAACCACTACAAATGAACTCTGAAAAGGTTGAAAGTTGGCATGGTATCATCATTTCACCCACATAGCATGTACTAACAAGTTGAGAGGGTTACGGCAAAAACTGGATGCACTTTGTGTACAAAATGGACAATCTCTTTCGAAGTATATATCGGGTTTCGAATGAAAACTCATCTGTTACAAAAGGCATTTCATTTTTTGCGTAATCAGAGCCATCATCATATCCTCCTTCACTTTTTCTTCGTGTGTGTCCCTTGCTAATTGTGCCTTAACCATGGATAATCTTCATTGTTTAACAGGGTGCTTGGGTCAGCCTTCACTTTGAAGGGAGGAATTTCATGAAACTTTTCATAATCTTCAGACACGTCTGTCTTTCCCTCCACTCCCATGATGTCTCTTTTCCCTAAAAGAACTATGTGGCGCTTTGGCTCATCGTATGATGCATTCGCTTCCTTATCTTTTATTTTGCTTGGTTTGGTAGACATGTTCTTCACATAGAAAACCTGTGCCAAATCATTGGCTAGGATGGATGGTTCATCTATGTACCCAAGATTGTTCAGATCCACTGTTGTCATTCCGTACAGCGGGTCTACCAGTGCCCCGCCTCCTTACAGATTGACCTATTTGCACCAAAACAAAGAGACCTTAAAATCATGTCCATAGTCAAGTTCCCATATGTCCACTATGTAACCATAATATGTGTCCTTTCCCCTCTTGGTTGCTGCATCAAAGCGGACACCGCTGTTTTGATTGGTGCTATTTTAATCTTGGGCGATCGTGTAAAATGCATTCCCATTTATCTCGTACCCTTTGTATGTTAATACATTCGAAGATGGTCCCCTGTCAACGAGTACAACTCATCTACAACAGTGGTGTTACCCATGAGATGTGTTTCCAACCAACTGCCGAAAGTCCTGAAGTGTTCACATGTAACCCAGTCGTCACACTGCTCCAACTCTTTGTAGTGCAGAATATTCTTGTGTTCATTGACATACGAGGTCACCAAGGTAGAATTTTGTAGAACTGTGTAGTGTGCTTGAGACCAAGAACGCCCGTCCCTATATATTATTGAGTCTGGTCCTAGTGTGCCTTTTCCAGTCAGTCTCCCCCCATACCGCGATTGAGGGAGACCAATCGGCTTAAAGTCAGGAATGAAGTCAACACAAAACCCAATGACCTCCTCTGTTTAATAGCCCGTGGAGATGCTTCCTTCTGGCCTAGCACGGTTACAAACCTATTTCTTTTAGACTCCCATGAACCTCTCAAAGGGGAACATACTGTGTAGAAATACAGGGCCTAGAATGCCAATCTCGTCGACTAGATGAACTAGGATGTGCGTCATGATATTGAAGAATGATGGTGGGAACACAAGCTCGAAACTAACAAGACATTGCACCAAATCACTCTTTAACCTTGGTAGGATTTCTGGATTGATTACCTTCTAAGAGATCGCATTGAGGAATGCACATAGCTTCATAATGGCTAATAGAAACATTTTCCGGTAGAAGCCCCCTCAATGCAATCGGAAGCAGTTGCGTCATAATCATGTGTCAGTCATGAGACTTTAGGTTCTGGAACTTTTTCTCTGTGATATTTATTATTCCCTTTATATTCGACGAGAAGCCAGATGGTACCTTCATACTGAGCAGACATTAAAATAATATTTCCTTCTCTTCTTTGGTAAGAGCGTAGCTGGCAGGACCTTCATACTGCTTTGGATGCATGCCGGCTTTTTCATGCACACGTTGCTGGTCCTCCCTTGCCTCCGGTGTATCTTTTGTCTTCCCATACATGCCCAAGAAGCCTAGCAGGTTCACGCAAACATTCTTCATCATGTGCATCACGTCGATTGAAGAGCAGACCTCTAGGTATTTCCGATAAGGTAGGTCCCAAAATATAGATTTCTTCTTCCACATGGGTGCGCGTCCCTCAGCGTCATTCAGAACAGATTGTCCGCCAGGACCCTTTCCAAAGATTACTTGTAAATCATTGACCATATCAAGCATGTGATCACCAGTACGAAGGGCGGGCTTCTTCTGGTGATCCACCTCACCTTTGAAATGCTTGCCTTTCTTTCGACATTGATGGTTGGTCGGAAGAAATCTATGATGTCCCAGGTACACATTTTTCCTGCATTTGTCCAAATATATACTTTTGGTGTCATCTAAACAGTGTGTGCATGCGTGGTATCCCTTGTTTGTCTGTCCTGAAAGGTTACTAAGGGCAGGCCAACCATTGATGGTTACAAATAGTAACGCATGTAGGTCAAATTCCTCCTGTTTGTGCTCATCCCACATACATCTTTTCCATTCCACAGCTGTAAAGGTTCTTCAACTAATGGCCTTAGGTACACATCAATGTCGTTGCCGGGTTGCTTAGGGCCTTTGATGAGCACTGCCATCATAATGAACTTCCGCTTCATGCACAACCAAGGAGGAAGGGGTATAGATACATATAGTCACGGGCCAGGTGCTATTCTTGCCGCTCTGCTCCCCAATCCATATGTTCCTTACGTCACCCGCCAAGTCCCCCCCACCTTCTCTCAAATTTTCTCCACTGCGACCCATCAGTGGGTGCTCTCCGCTTCCCATCTTTCTTACGGTCTACGTTGTGCCATCACATCAACTTGGCATGCTCTTTGTTTCTGAACAAACATTTCAACCATGGTATTATAGGAGCATACCACATCACCTTTGTAGGAACCCTCTTCCTGGGGCGCTCGCCCTCAACATCACCAGGGTCATCTCGTCTGACCTTATACCACAATGCACCGCATACCGGGCATGCGCTTATATCCTCGTACTCACCACGGTAGAGGATGCAGTCATTAGGGCATGCAAGTATCTTATGCACCTCCAATCCTAGAGGGCAGAGAACCTTCTTTGCTTCGTACGTACTATCGGGCAATGCGTTATCCTTTGGAAGCTTCTTCTTCATTATTTTCAGTAGCTTCCTGAATCCCTTGTCAGATAAACCATTCTCTGCCTTCCATTACAGCAATTCCAGTGTGGTACCCAACTTTGTGTTGCCATCTTCGCAATTTGGGTACAACCTTTTTTTGTGATCCTCTAACATGTGCTAGAAGTTCAACTTCTCCCTTTCACTTTTGCATTCTCTCTGTGCATCAACAATGACTCGACGAAGATCATCATCGGGCACATCGTCTTGTGCCTCTTGATCTTTAGCTCCCCCTGTTGCAGCATCACCAAATTCAGGGGGCGGATAGTTGTCATCATACTCTTCTTCTTCATTGTCTTCCATCAAAACCCCTCTTTCTCCATGCTTGGTCCAAACATTATAGTGTGGCATGAAACCCTTCTCAAGCATGTGGATGTGAAGGTTTTTTAATTCAGAGTAATCCTTCATATCCCCACAGACAGGGCATGGACAACACATAAAACCATTCTCCTTGTTTACCTCAGCTACTTCGAGAAAATTATGCAGGCCCCTAATGTACTCGGAGGTGCGTCGTCACCGTACATCCATTGCCGGTTCATCTGCGTGCGTTATATAATTAAGTGTATCAAAAACCATTATAGAACATCATGAATAGAGAAGTGACCAAATAAATAGAAGTTCATCATTACATTAAAGCCAAAGTACAGTAGTGATCAAATGTTATAACTGAAAAAATAAATACATAAAAGCTCACCACGGTGGTGCCGGCGACGAGATCAGTGCGGGCAATCGATGGTGGTGAGGACGGAGACGGGACAAGACGGACTGCCAAACCTATACAACTCTTGAGGAAAATGAAGTTTGGAGGTCGAGCTTGGAGAGGAGAAAGCTTAAGTGTGGCTCAGGCATTTCATCGAACACCTTATGTGCATGAATACAAGGGAGAACAGAGGCATGCACACACCTCCCACATGTCCAAAAAACAGAGGAGAGGGTGTGCAGGGACGAGGGTATATATAGGCAATCTTTGGTCCCGGTTAGTAGCTAGAACGGGGATAGTAGCCTCCTCTTTGGTCCTAGTTCTAGCCACCAACCGGGACCAAAGGGGTTGCGCCAGGAGCGAAGCCCTTTGGTCCCGGTTCGTGTCTGGAACCGGGACCAAAGGGGTCAGACGAACCGGGACCAATGGCCCCCGAGGCCTGGCCGGCGCCCTAGCCTCATGAACCAGGACTGATGCACCCTTTGGTCCAAGTTCGTAAGTGAACCGGGATTAATACCCTTATCCTGGCTTCAACCAAAGCCCTATTTTCTACTAGTGACATCTCATAGAGAGGATTGAGAGAATGTTTAATTGTTGTAAAGAGAGGACACTATCTTATGGAGGAAAAGAAGCTTTGATAGGACACTATCTTATGAAGGAAAAGAAGCTTTAATAAAAGCGGTGGCCCAAGCCATCCCAACTTACACAATGAGTGTGTTTAAATTCCTGAAGAAAATTTGCAAGGGGATCACTGACGCAATGTCGCATTATTGCTGGGGTGATGACGAGAACCAATGCCGGATGCACTATTTTGCGTGGTGGAAAATGTGTGTGCCAAAAGACAGGGGAGGAATGGGTCTTCGATCGAGACAATAGTTTCAACTTAGCTATGCTCGCAAAGCAATGTTGGAGACTGATTGAAACTTATGATTCTCTCTGTGCGAGGGTTTTGAGATCAAGATACTATCCCTCAGGTGATATACTAAATTGTGAACTGAAGAAGGGCTCATCCTATGTCTGGCAGAGTATACGGGTGAGAGTTCAAACGTTCAAGAAGGGAAGTATATGGAGAGTTGGAGTTGGAGCGAAGATAAATATTTGGGAAGACTGTTGGATCCCGAATAGCACGTCAAGGAAAGTAGTGAAAGTACGTGGTAACCAAGTTCTCACAAGAGTTAACGAACCAATTGACCCAATATCCAGGGAATGGGACGAAGTGCTTATACGTGAAAACTTCTGGCCTATAGATGCTGACCGCATTCTCCTAATACCTAATTCATCATCAGGAGACAGAAGATTATGTAGCATGGCACTTAACGAAGAACGGCGTCTTTACGGTTCGATTGGCATATTACAAACAGTGGGAAGAGTATTATGCATCTGATCCGGGTGTTATTCAGTATGGTGGATCATCTGCACACCCGGTATGGAAAAAACTATGGAGTCTCAAGCTACCTGGGAAGATCAAAAAAAATCAGTGGCAGTGTTTGCACAACGCTATTCCATGTCTATGCATTCTTGCAAATCACCATATTGGCAGAAATTCCCAGTGCCCCATTTGTCAACGGATGTAGAAGATATTGTGCATGCCCTTTTTAGATGTCACCGTGCAAGGCTAATATGGGAGGCTCTTGGATTAGCTAAGCTAGTGGTCGATGCCTTGCTAGTGGATCAAGCTGGATCGGGTGTGATTGATTTTCTACTGTGTGACCAATCTTCCCAGCGACTATATTAGGACACTGTTGAAGTACCAGAGCTGTTTACAACGGAGTGTTGGTATATATGGTGGCAACACGGACAACTGGTCCATGGTGAACAAGTTCAAACTCCTGAATGTACTTCTCCAGAAATATACACGTTAGCACTAAATTTTGTGCGAGCAAAAGGGAATATGACCCAAGTTCCACGCATGAATAGATGAGCTCCTGGTCTGGCGGGACAGCAAAGTTTGAATGTTGATGCGTCTTTTTCAGATGATGATTTCACAGGAGCTTGTGGAGCTGTGCTACGCGACAATCGAGAGGCTTTATCAGAGCTGCTACGGCTCGACTTGACCATGTTCCAGATGTGGTCTCAACAGAAGGGGCGGCGTTGTTGGAAGGGCTTAAATGAGCACAAGGTACCGGATGCAACAATCTTCTGGTACGTATGGACAATCTGATATTTGTGGAAGCATTGCAAAATAATGAAGGACACTCAATGGTGGCAGCCCCTATCATTCAAGATTGTCGAGAGTTCATGAGAGAGTTTAGGAAGGTTGTCACAGAACATTGTATTAGAGAGTCTAATATGGTTGCGCATGAGCTAGCTCATTATGCTTGTGATAACAACCCTACTCTTTGGGTGGTAACACCGCCTGATTTCCTATTAAGATTTTTAGCTGATGATGCAAGCGTTATTTGAGTTTAATAAAGCTAGCCATACAGGCCTTTCTGTCAACAAAAGTTTTTCTTTTCTCTTCCATCAAAATACACATCCTTCTATTCTTCAACAGTTCTTGTACTGTCAAAATTCCTTTATCGAAAGGCTTCGATGGCTTCATAATGAATTTTGCCATACTAGATACCATTTGCATTTCGTTCTTCAAAGTGTACATTTTTTACTCCTAACATAGTTTTTCTTGTTCTACCAAGTTAGCCTAGTTTTTGTCACCAAACGTACCCTTTACCAACTTGTGCCGATTTTGCTGGATAATTTCTTAATAATTTATTACTGCGCACAACCAACAAGTCGGACCGCTGAATTATAGCTATTATTAATATTCCTGGTGCGTGCAGATGCCCCATCTTCTTTCTCGCTCCACTTTCCCCATCGTTTTCTTCCTTTCTACTCTCATCCGCTAGATCTTCTCTGTTCAAACTCGTACTAGACGTTGCTGCCACTGCCTTCCGGATGTCGACGCTGACAATCATCGATGAGGACGAAGTCGTCTGCATGTGGTTGTATAGGTTGCCCCGCAAGTCCATTAGGAGAGCTTTCACACACTCATAACTCTTGCATCTGTTACATGCACTAGTAGAAAACAGGGCTTTCGTCACAGCCGGATCGAAGCAATAGTCCCGGTTGCATTACGAACCGGGACTAATGTGAGCATTAGTCCCGGTTCAAGCGGCTAGGGCACCGTACATGCATTAGTCCCGGTTCATATGGGACCTTTAGTCCCGGTTGGTGCCACGAACCGGTAATAAAGGGTGTGATGCCCGGCACGAACCGGTACTAATGGGGTTTGAGGCATTAGTACCGGTTCGTGGCATGAACTGGTACTAAAGATCCCATTTTCAAACTCTACCCCCCCGGTGGATCGCCTTTTCAGTTTTGTAAAAAGCAAAAGAAAATGATAAAAACTTCAAAAATTAAAATCCTTCGAGATGTACTTATGTTACTACATCTACTAGTTACGAAAATTTAAAAACTTAAATTTGGACATGTTTTGCAAAAAGTGTAGGGAAAATGTAAAACGGCTATAATTTTTGTATACTATGTCAGAAAAAACGTATAATATATCAAAATGTTCAGCACAAAAATCCACATCTGATTTTGACTGCCTATGACCTGTTTGCAAATTTTTAGAATCCTCAAATTCTAAAAGGAAAAAAGTTATGCTCAAATTTCAGTTTTTTTTAATTTTTTAGTATTTGTTAAATCTGGTCAAACTATGGTCAAACTACTTATTCAAGAAGTATTAATGTCACTAAATAATTATTCAAGAATATTAGTGTTACTAAATAATTATTTCAGTTTTTTTGAATTTTGGTCAAATCTGGTCAAACTGTGGACAAACTGTGGTCAAACTGTGGTCAAACAATGGTCAAACTACTTATTCAATAAGTATTAGTGTTACTAAATAATTATTTCAGTTTTTTTGAATTTTGGTCAAATCTGGTCAAAGTATGGTCAAACTACTTATTCAAGAAATATTAGTGTTACTAAATAATTATTGTTTTTTAGAACAATAGTTTCAAACTCAAACAGTGAAATGTGTGACTTCATGCTCAAGCAAAATTCCTGAGGGTTAATAGGATTGACATCTTACTATTGTCAGGAAAGCAACAAGTGCAGACTTGGAAACGAGGGAGAATAGAACCCCGGAAGTTAAGCGTGCTCAGGCTGGAGTAGTGAGAGGATGGGTGACCGTTCGGGAAGTTAGATGATTTGGAATGATGAGGGGTGATTAGAGATTAGAGGTTAAATTAAGCAGCGATGAGGGAGGGGTGATTAGAGATTAGAGGTTAAAATAATTCGGAAATTTAAAAATCAAGAAAAAATTTCAAAAAAGAAATTTCAAAAAAAGAAATTAAAAAAAAATCATAAAATTTCCTTTAGTACCGGAAGGTGGACATCCAGGCAGCGCCCACGTGGACGACCTTTAGTCCCGGTTCGTGTAAGAACCGGGACTAAAGGGGGAGGCTTTAGTAACGACCCTTTAGTCCCGGTTCTGGAACCGGGACTAAAGGCCCTCATGAACCGGGACTAAAGGCCCTTTTTCTACTTTCACATGCTTGGTTTTCTCTAGGAACGCGTTGAAGTTCATGTTGACATGAGCGTTGGCCATTTGATCTACAAGACATTTTGCAAAGATTTTAGACTAAGTTTATGATAATTAAGTTCATCTAATCAAATTATTTAATGAACTCCCACTCAGATTACTCATCCCTCTAGTCATCTAAGTGATACATGATCCGAGTCGACTAGGCCGTGTCCGATCATCACGTGAGACGGACTAGTCATCATCGGTGAACATCTCCATGTTGATCGTATCTTCCATACGACTCATGTTCGACCTTTCGGTCTCTGTGTTCCGAGGCCATGTCTGTACATGCTAGGCTCGTCAAGTTGACCTAAGTGTTTTGCATGTGTAAATCTGTCTTACACCCGTTGTATGTGAACATTAGAATCTATCACACCCGATCATCACGTGGTGCTTCGAAACAACGAATTGTCGCAATGGCGCACAGTTAGGGGGGACACTTTCTTGAAATTATTATGAGGGATCATCTTATTTACTATCGTCGTTCTAAGTAAACAAGATGCAAAAACATGATAAACATCACAGGCAATCAAATAGTAGTGACATAATATGGCCAATATCATATAGCTCCTTTGATCTCCATCTTCGGGGCTCCATGATCATCTTCGTCACCGGCATGACACCATGATCTCCATCATCATGATCTCCATCATCGTGTCTCCATGAAGTTGCTCACCAACTATTACTTCTACTACTATAGCTAACGGTTTAGCAATAAAGTAAAGTAATTACATGGCGTTAAATCATTGACACGCAGGCCATACAATAATTAAGACAACTCCTATGGCTCCTTCCGGTTGTCATACTCATCGACATGCAAGTCGTGATTCCTATTACAAGAACATGATCTCATACATCACAATATATCATTCATCATTCATCACAACTTTTGGCCATATCACATCACAAAGCAATTGCTGCAAAAACAAGTTAGACGTCCTCTAATTGTTGTTGCATCTTTTACGTGGCTGCAATAGGGCTCTGTTGGAAAAGGCAGTGCCTAGGAGGCGCTTAGGCACGCCTAGGCGCTAGGCAATGGCCAAACGCCTTGCCTAGGGCATAAATGGAGGTCTAGGCAGGGCAAGCAAGGAATTGCCTACGCAAGCAAGAAATCATACCACATACTACACTAGTATGCCAAACGGGTTATATTCCAATGGGAGTAGACGGTAATTAACTTATTTATATGCCATAAACTAATATCAACACCCATATAATAATCACAAATGCACTACGAGTAAAAATATATAACCGCCTAGGCTGCGCCTAGGGCGCTTAGGAGCCTCCTAGGCACTAGGCGAAGGCCAACCGCCTCGCTTACGCCTACCGCCTTTCCAACCTTAGGGTTCTAGCAAGAACGTTTTCTTACCTACGAAAAAGCCACAACGTGATTTGTCAACTTCTATTTACCCTTCATAAGGAACCTTTTCATCGAATCCGCTCCAACTAAAGTGGGAGAGACAGACACCCGCTAGCCACCTTATGCAACTAGTGCATGTTAGTCGGTGGAACCTGTCTCACGTAAGCGTATGTGTAAGGTCGGTCCGGGCCGCTTCATCCCAAAATGCCGCTGAAGCAAAATAAGACTAGTAGTGGCAAGAAAGTTGACAACATCTACGCCCACAACAGATTTGTGTTCTACTCGTGCAAAGAGAACTACGCATATACCTAGCTCTGATACCACTGTTGGGAAACGTTGCAGAAAATAAAAAAAATTCTACGGTTTCACCAAGATCAATCTATGAGTTCATCTAGCAACGAGAGAGAGGAGTGCATCTACATACCCTAGTAGATCGAGCGGAAGCGTTCAAGAGAACGGGGTTGAGGGAGTCGTACTCGTCATGATCCAAATCACCGAAGATCCTAGCGCCGAACGGACGGCACCTCCGCGTTCAACACACATACGGTCAGCGTGATATCTCCTCCTTCTTGATCGAGCAAGGGGAAAGGAGAGGTTGATGAAGATCCAGTAGCACGACATCGTAGTGGTGGATGCAGTAGGGATCCCGGCAGGGCTTCGCCAAGCGTCTACGGGAGGGAGAGGTGTAGCAAGGGGGAAGGGAGGCGCCAAGTGCAAGGGTGCGGTTGCCCTCCCTCCCCCCTTCTTTATATAGGGTCCCCAGGAGTGCGCCGGCCCTAGGAGATTGAATCTCCAAGGGGGGCGGCGGCCAAGGGGGTGCCTTGCCCCCCAAGGCAAGTGGAGGGCGCCCCCCCACCCTAGGGTTTCCAACCCTAGGCGCAGGGGGCCCAA
The DNA here is from genome assembly GCF_002162155.2 of Triticum dicoccoides. Taxonomy (NCBI): domain Eukaryota; kingdom Viridiplantae; phylum Streptophyta; class Magnoliopsida; order Poales; family Poaceae; genus Triticum; species Triticum dicoccoides. The sequence goes on from NC_041385.1 coordinate 17,835,514, forward strand.
GGGGGGGGGGGCGCACCAGCCCACCAGGGGCTGGTTCCCCTTGCACTTCAGCCCATGGGGCCCTCCGGGATAGGTGTCCCCACCCGGTGGACCCTCCGGGACCCTTCCGGTGATCCCGGTACAATACCGGTGACCCCCGAAACTTTCCCGATGGCCGAAACTCGACTTTCCATATATAATTCTTTACCTCCGGACCATTCCGGAACTCCTCGTGACGTCCGGGATCTCATCCGGGACTCCAAACAACTTTTGGTTTGCTGCATACTAATATCTCTACAACCCTAGCGTCACCGAACCTTAAGTGTGTCGACCCTACGGGTTTGGGAGACACGTAGACATGACCGAGACGGCTCTCCGGCCAATAACCAACAGCGGGATGTGGATACCCATGTTGGCTCCCACATGCTCCTCGATGATCTCATCGGATGAACCACGATGTCGAGGATTCAAGCAACCCCGTATACAATTCCCTTTGTCAATTGGTATGTTACTTGCCCGAGATTCGATCGTCGGTATCCCAATACCTCGTTCAATCTCTTTACCGGTAAGTCACTTTACTCGTACCATAATGCATGATCCCATGACCAGACACTTGGTCACATTGAGCTCATTATGATGATGCATTACCGAGTGGGCCCAGAGATACCTCTCCGTCATATGGAGTGACAAATCCCAGTCTCGATCCGTGTCAACCCAACAGACACTTTCGGAGATACCCGTAGTATACCTTTATAGTCACCCAGTTACGTTGTGATGTTTGGTACACCCAAAGCACTCCTACGGTATCCGGGAGTTACATGATCTCATGGTCTAAGGAAAAGATACTTGACATTGGAAAAGCTCTAGCAAACGAACTACACGATCTTGTGCTATGCTTAGGATTGGGTCTTGTCCATCACATCATTCTCCTAATTATGTGATCTCGTTATCAATGACATCCAATGTCCATAGTCAGGAAACCATGACCATTTGTTGATCAACGAGCTAGTCAACTAGAGGCTCACTAGGGACATGTTGTGGTCTATGTATTCACACGTGTATTACGATTTCCGGATAATACAATTATAGCATGAATAAAAGACAATTATCATGAACAAGGAAATATAATAATAATCCTTTTATTATTGCCTCTAGGGCATATTTCCAACATAATTATACCCATAAATATGAAATTTGATCGCTGCCCAACTGTAATTTGTTCACCACACCGTTGCTATTTCTTTTGAAGAGAAAGCAATAGTGAACCTACGGATCCCTGTCCATATTCCTCCAATAATCTTTCAATTGTATTCAACACCTTTTACTTTCTTTCTGCAATCAAATCTTCCATACTCTTGTGCTTTCACTTCCTTTGTAACTAGCAAGGCTAGTGAGATTGACAACCTAACTAGTTTAGTTGGGGACAAAAGGAAGTTATGTTTTGTGTGTGTAGGTACCCAAGACTCACTGGAATATCATAGATCTCATGGATTCAATTAACCTTCAGGTAACTTGAGGGAAACTGCTGCTTGCTACATACCCTTGCACTTGGGGGTCCAACACTTACCTAGCTAAGAGGAAGCAAGGGCCGATGGAACAAGGGCCGACGGAACAAGGTCCACACCGAGGTGGGAGGAGCCATCCACGTCGGTTATTAAGCGAGGCAAGAGAAAGGAAAGGAGGAGGAGGCGAGAGGGGGGGGGAGGGTTTAGGCTGGGGGCAGAGAAGGGGACACGAGCGGTGACTAAGGGATTGCAAGCAACAAAACTTGTGTAAAGTTTCTTAAATCCGAGTAAAACTTTGTAATCAGTTATGAAAAGTTTGTGAATGTTCCCTACATATAGATAAAATATTTAAAAAGTACAATGAAAGTTTTGGGTTGAACATGTGATTGCTTAAGTTAGACCCAAAATTGAGTTGTACGAGTGCTACGGCCTTCGGCGGGCAGGCACCATGGCAGCTATATCTCGCTTATAGCAAGATGGAAGTATCTCTTGCGTCAGGCGCAATGCGAGCGGCCCAGCCCATCAGCATAGGATTCACTCACAGTAGGTTTGCTTTACTTGGATTTTCTCCTGTTAGATTTCCATGTTTTGTTTTCTTTTATTTTATCGTTGTTCTTTTAGTTTTTCACAGGTTTTTTTTCATTGGTTTTTTCTTTCTTTTTATGTTTTTCTCTTTAAGATTTTTATTGGTTTTTCTTATGTTTTAGAACCTTTTGGTTGACTTTTGTTTTGTTTTTATGTGTTTTTTATACCATTTTCCTCAGTATTCTATGTACATTTTTCATGTGCATGTTAAACGTTTATTTTATACATGTTAAACATTTTAAAAATACAATTTTTTTAAAAAAATAAATGTTTTTGACGTCTACAATTTTTGTATAGAACAAGATTGTTTTTCTTATACATTTTTGAATGTATGATTGGCATTTTTGAATACAATGATTAATATTTCATTCGAATGCATGTTTGTTATCTACTTCTTTCATAAACAATTATCATTTTTCATGTACATAGGAAACATTGATCTGATATACTTTTAACATTTCCCAAATAGATGATTTTTTTTATAATGTCACATACATTTCTTTCCGAATGCGTTTACATTCTATAAATGTTAGAAACATTTTTTTGTATGCTATAGGCATTTTTCATATACTATTTGAAACATGTATTATATATATGTTAAATATTATTTTAAATATCTGATTAACATTTCGTATTATATGCCATACATTTTCTAAAAGATGTGAACATTTTTAAAGTGTGAAAAATATTTTATTTAATTAAGCGAGCTATTGTTTACATTGTGTTAGCATTTTAAAGATTCCTGATTTACAATACTATTTTTAAAAAAAAATTCAAATATATGTATGCATAATATTTTCTGAAATAAGGAACAAGAAAACAGATAAAGCGAAAAACAATAGAAAACATACAAAGTTACCTCGGCCGGTCGATTTGCAACGCCCTGACGCGAGCAGTCGCTCCAACTCGTTTTAGGAGAGCTGTAGGCACGCCCCGCAGGCATGGCTGGACTGCGGCGTCGGAGTGAGCGCTCGGTGGTGTCTTTCCCCCTTTGAATAAACCAGAGTTGGGCGTTTGGGTCACATTGGTTAGGGTCCATTGCAAGAAAAATACAAGCAGGCAATGGTTAACAATGCGAATTTGGCAGAAATTATTGATGGGGCCACGCACTTTGGTACTCGTGTCTTCTGCCGCACGCTGTCGGCACCCACAGTCTGGAAATATCAATGAGACTACCCATAGCTAGGTTATTAGTCTATGTTATTATCTTCATAGTGGAATGTAACATATGTATGGTGTCATGTGTAACATTTCATTTATTAGGTTATAAATTCATCTTGTATTGGTATGTGTGATGTTATCTAGTATGTTATCACATGGGCACAAGTATGCAGACATGTCCATGTAACGCCTTTGATCATTTCCAAGCTTGTCAGAATAAAAGCCATAAAACAGATTCTTTTAGGCACACATTACAAACACATACACGCACATTCGCCCCCTTCGTTCGTAAGTTGCATAGCTAATTTTATAAAATTGAGTGGATTGCCATGCCTCAAACTCCTGATCATCTGCTGCAGAATCAAGTGGACCGAGACCGCGGCCCGGTCGAAGACCACCGTGTTCCGATGCCGCCAAATGCACCAGAACACCAGGAGCAGGCACATGTCCAAAGATCCCGGGCTACTCGTGACACAAAACGGGCTAGCTTGTTCGGTTAGGCTGGGTTTGAAAGGGATTTGAGAGGATCAATTCCTTTGCAAGTGAAACTCCCCTTCAATCCTCTCCAATCTCCTTCATGCTTCAATCCCTTTGGCAAGGGGTCTGTCTAGGTCTCAGTCGACTGATGACATCAGCATGCACATATGACATCAGCATCTGTACAAACCAAGCAGGCTTTGTTTCTAGAACTTTTTCGTGTTATTGCCGTTATGGGCTGGCTTTGTATTTCTACTGGGCTTTTGCCTCACTTTTCCCCGTGCAAAACTGTTGTTTTGTTGCCAGACTAAAAAAATATATGTTGTTTTGTTGTTGGATATTTTCCCCTGACAACTGCAAATATAATATGTGTTTTGCTATCCAGTTACAACTTCAACGAGCAAAGCAATTCATTTCGTGTTTGAATCATTGCACTTTTCGACCAGAAAAATTCTTCTATATGTAGGACGGTGCTTGTATTTTTTGTTGAAATGGCCAAGCAACTTATTGTCATTTTCATTCATGGGAAAATACAAGGATTTGAACACAAGAAAACATATTTGAAGAAAACAATAGTTTT
>NC_041385.1:17840032-17857686 GCF_002162155.2 Triticum dicoccoides
ATTGCATGCAGGGTCAAGTATATGAAGTTGCACGGGCAACAGACGTGAAGCTAGGTTGCACGTTTGCGGTATTAAAATTTTAAAGAGCAATATAAACTAAAAATCTGAAGAAGAAAAAACAACACTAAATTGCAGCCGCATTGAACACATGAAGTTATAGTGGAGGGCGATTGTGCAACCAGATGTGAATATTTTAAATTTAAAAAAAGTTATTATTTAATATTAATAAAAATCCCACAAAAGTAGCAAGAACCATACCATTAGAAAAGAAAAGGTTTGGAAAAGGGAAATAAAAAACATGAAAAATGATTCTATTTGCAACCATCCTGCCTCGAGAAAAAAAAACAGGACAAAGTTGAAGTCTTTTTTAAGCCATGCAGTTGAAGTCGGAGACTACACTTGCATTTGCATGCCTAGTGGCAGACATGTCACTGCCCCTTCCCCTTATAAAACAACATAAAGTTGCAGTCAGGGTGAGACTTGCAGTTGCATACCTAGTGGCAAACATGCAACCACTCTCCCGACAAAACACTATAGAGTTGCAATCATGGGCGACACTTGCAATTACGTGCGTAGTGGCATACATGCAACTACCCCTCCCCAACAAGATACCATAGAGTTGCAGTTATGTTAATGACATGCGCCTGTAGTCGGAGGCCACACTTGCAGTTGAATGCCTATGGCAGACACACAACTGCCCCTTCCCGCGAGAAAACCAAACACATAGTTGTAGTCGGGAGCGACACTTACTTTTGTGTGCCTAGTGATAGGATATACACTTGCCCCTTGCCACAAAATGCCATAGCATTACAGTCGAGAGCGACACTTGAAGTTTCATGCCTAGTGGTTGAGAAGCAACTAGCCATCCCCAACAAAACACCACAAAGTTGCAGTCACGTTGTAGACATGCACTTGTAGTCGGGAGCGGCATGTATAGTTGCACGCCTAGTGGAAGACATGCAAATGCCCCTCCCAACATAAAAAAAACGAGTTGTAATCGGAGGTGACACTTGCAGTTTGGTGCCTAGTGGCATACGTGCAATTGCCCCTCTTGAGAAAACGCCACAAAGTTGTGGTCGCAAGAAAAGTTCCACCCATAAAAATGTATTTCATGCATTTTATAAGAAAACAGAACAAAGAAAAGTATGGTTTAGCAAAAAATAAATAAATAGCAAAATGTTTCGAAAGCAATAAAAAGAGAAAACAAAGAAATAATTGAAAAATGCAAAAGAGAAATAACGTCAAGAAAAACACAGATGCTTTTTTGAAAAGCACTTACAAGAAAATAAAAATAGAAAAAACAAATAAAGAGTAAAAAAAAGGGAAAAGCCTAACAGTTAAAAGAAAATAGCCCTTCGTCCATCCAGCCTATCACACACATCCTGCCCACAACAGAAAAAGCAGAAGGACACGGGTACAAGTGACTAGCATCTCTTATTAAGACTTCGCGAAGTCTCATTCCACTAAGATTTAGCAGTGCCCTTTGACAAGGGATTAACCGAACAATGGGAGTCCATCGAGCTACAAGATCTGAATCCCGACCTAAGAAATCGAGATGTCCATGCTGGAAGAGCCACCACACAACCGATCGACCATAGTAATATTATTCTGGTGAGAATTCCCCATCAGATTTAATTGAAAGAAATCAACGAGGACCAAAAATGCCAGCATCATGTAGAAGTACCCATTAGTAAGTTGCAATAATCGCGGCATGCATGTGACAGTGCATATGATTGATATATATATATTTCAGTTCCCCGGCCCTTGTCATAGGGCAGTATTAATTTTAGTTATGTCCGATAGAGGACCATTTGTCTGCATCCGGGGAAGGTCACACCTGGACCAAACGTGATTATTATTCAGCATGCATGATCCCTCCGTTCCTAAATAATTGTCTTTCTAGCCATCTTAAATGGACTACAACATACGGATGTATGTAGACATGTTTTACTGTGTAGATTCACTCATTTTGCTTCGTATGTAGTTACTTGTTGAAATCTCTAGAAAGACAATTATTTAGGAACGGAGGGAGTAGCATAGTAGCTTTGCATGTTTAGAATGTGTATTGATTCATCTTATCAATCAGGGAGTAGCATAAAGGACAGCTGGATTACATTGACAGATAACCTGCGTCGGAGAGAAGCAAAATGAATACATAAGCTATACACACACAATAATAATGAGGCAACCTCCCCTCAAAAAATTAAAAAATACGAGTAAATAAAAAGCAACCGTCACGTACCATGTGCCTGACGAGAAGACTATTATTCTGGACAAATAAGTCTAGGCAAATTGAGCTGGCCGGTACCGTTTTTAATTAGCAGCGAAAGATTCCTCGGATGTGCATATGTAGGCAGTGATGTTCACGGCGCACCCAATGCATAGTTTATCTGCAAGTGCATATCCATAAACATGAATTCCATAAACATTTCATTGAGCAGTAAAATTTGGTACCCCTCAGAAAAAAATTCTGCTAGTGTGAAGAGTTTCAAAAAATAAAAACCGTCAACGAAAAAGGGTTCCCCGCTTTGTATTATAAAGTAACCAACCGATACAACCAACGATAGATGCTGGGGCGGTAGCGGCACAGACACGCCCAAAAAAACCGAAACAGAAAGTACAAAAGAAACAAATGCCGACAGCGGCGGATCGACCAAAAAAACCAAGAAGCCTCGCGACCACTGCACCCACCGGAAATCTCCCACCGAACTCCTAGACTCCGAAGCACCGATACCAGTCAACAACTCCAAGAAGGGACGCAACAATGACGACGCTGCTGCCAAGGGTTTCCCCGGTACGCGGCGAGGTGAGAGGAAGGGTAGCCCCCGACGCCCTCCAGGAAGGTCTGGCGGCACCCTCAGGCGCCACCACGTCGGTGTCGGTCAAGCCGACCTGGATTTCTCTTGATCTGTAAGTGCATCTAGTGCCCCTTAGTGATTTTGGTGTATTGAAGACCTATAGGTTAAGGACTAATGCGTTTGTGAGTGTACACAGGTCTATAAGTCTATGAGGAGTTTGATATTTACAGAGAAAGTCGACCCCTAAAAATGAAGTTCTTCAACTGAAGACTTTGATATTCTGAAGACTTTCTGAAGACTTTGAAAGTGAAGAAATTGGTGTGACCTTGAAGACTTGGTATTCATTTGTGGAACATGAAGCGTGAAGACTTTTGTTTTTGTAGTTTAATTTTCTCTTTCTTGAGTCATAGGAAACACCGTACTGTTAAACGGGGTCGAGAAATACTAAGGAAAAATTTCCATGTGATGCTCAACTCAAAATCCTACACCTACCAATCCCTTCGAGTGAAGCCTTTGGAAATCTCATACAGTTCAGTCACTTTCTTCAGTGACAGAGACGAAGTTCTTCTGGTCGCTGATGAATTTGTTCTGACTGGGGAGTTAGGAATTCGTCAGTGCGAATTACCTACACAGTGAGGAACATGATAGCCCTGAGGAATTTGAGATTCAAATTTCCGACCGTTGCTGTGCTGCGCACCAGCTGTCCCAAAATATCTTATCCACCTACCAGTCATATCATTGAGGGGCATTTATGTCTTATCATGTCGGGCTGCTCCCTAGGCTATAAATAGCCGCCCCCCTACAACCACTAGCTGGTTGGCTGATCCGAGAGAACTTGACACTTGTCATTTGAGAGCAACCCATCCTCCGAGGACTTTGAGCGAAAATTATCGAGTGAGGAAAACACAAAACCAAACCCCTACAAACCAAAAGTGATTGAGCATCACTGAAGAAATTGATCCTGCGTGGATCCGACGCTTGTTACCTTTGAAGACTGTGCTTCTTCCAGACGGTTAGGCGTCAAGGTCTAGAGCATCCAAGAGGAATTGTGGATCGCCGAGTGACCAAGTCTGTGAAGGTTCGGAAGTCACCTGAAGACTTACCATGAGTGATTGGACGAGGTCTGTGTGACCTTAGTTCAAGGAGAATACGGTGAGGACTGGGTGTCCTGAGCTGCGTGCTCAGTGACTGGGTGTCCGGGACTGTGTGTCCTCGAGTTTAAATACTCAGCCGCTCCAACCAGACGTACAACTGAGACAGCAGTTGGAACTGGTCTACCAAATCATTGTCTTCACCAACCTAATTGGTTCTATTTCTTGAACCCTTTCATTTCCTCATTACTGTGTTGAGTGTTTGTTCATATCTGTGTTTGAAGACTTTGATTGAAGACTTTCTCAATTTCCTCAGTTCAATTTTTTCAGTCTGTTTGTCTTCATCTTGTGTTATGCTGTGATTACGCTTTCTGTACTCTGTGCTAGTCTTCATTTCATCATGATGACCATGCTTGTATTCTATTATGCTTACTTCTGAGTATTTATTCCGCTGCTAATAGTTCTTTGCTAAGGAATTTCCTCACCGGCAAATTCCTCAGTGAAGAATTCATAAAAATCGCCTATTCACCCCCCCTCTAGTCGACATAACGCACTTTCAATTGGTATCAAAGCAAGGTACTCTCTTGTTCTGTGTGATTTTGGTTTAACCGCCTGGAATTTTAGTTATGTCGACCGCAGGTATGATCAAGGTCTCGTCTGGGTGTCCTACCTTTGATGAGACGGACTACCCCTACTGGAAAAATAAGATGCGAATGCATCTCGAGGCAATTGACAACGATCTCTGGTTTGTTGTGGAAAATGGTGTTCCCTCTGTTTCACCCTCACTGAACGCTACCGATGTGAAGAGATTCAAGCAACTCGACTCTCAAGCGAAGAATATCATATGTGGCCATCTGAGTAAAGGACAGTATGGAAGAGTGAGTGCTTTGGAAACTGCTAAGCTTATCTGGGATAGACTGTCCAAAGTGAATGAAGGAGTCTCAACTCAGCGTGACTCTCGAGTTGATGTTCTTCGGAATCTCTTCAACCGCTTCAAAAGACTCGACAATGAAAATGTCCAACAAACCTTTGATCGCCTCACTGACATCTCAAATGAGCTTCAAGCCCTCGGTGCCACTGACATCACTGACCATGAGGTGGTGAAGAAACTGTTGAGATCCCTTGATTCCTCATTTGATACTCTGGGTCTGATGATACAAGAACGGGCTGACTACAAGTCTCTTGATCCTGCCGATATCCTCGAAAGGCTAAATACTCACGAGTTCCAGCTTGCTGAAAAGAGAGATCTCTATGGTTCGAGCTATGGCAAACCACGTGCCCTGAAGGCCAAGGTTGTGTCTGAGTCTGAATGTGAGGATTCTGGTAGTAGCCTTGGTGATCCTGAAGAATTGAGCCAGGAGCTAGCACTGCTCGTGAAGAAATTCCAGAAGTTCTCAAGACGTGGTCGCTTTGGAAAATCCTCAAGAAGCGGTGATTCCTCATCAAGTGACTATAAGAGAAGGCTGTGCCACAAATGCAAGAAACCTGGTCATTATATTCAAGATTGTCCTTAGTGGGAAGAGGAATTGAAGAAGAAGAAATACAAGGATTACAGTTCTGATGATGCGAAGAAGAAGAAGAAATACAAGGATTACAGTTCTGATGATGCGAAGAAGAAGAAGAAATCGTCAAAATGTTCGTCATCAAAATCCTTGAAGTCTTCATCTCACAAGAAGAGCAGCTCCAAGAAGGCTCGGGCATTCATTGGCAAGGAAATGGACTCTGAAGCTGAATCTGAGGAACATGGGGAAGAGGAGGCGTCTGAAGAATCCGAATCTGGTGTGGCGAGTCTGGCCTTCACTACTGCTTTCGTTAGCAAGTCCATCTTCAACACTGAAGAAACTGACCCCACTGACAAGCCTGATGAAGATAATGATGACTACGCTCCCACCTATTGCTTCATGGCAAAAGGTGCAAAGGTACTCAAATACACCTCCTCTGAATCTAGTGAAAATGAATCTGATGAGGATCTCAAGCCCGCTACTCTAAACTTGCTAAGATTGCTATAAAACAACAAAGGGCTTTTGAAAAGGTTCAAAACATGCTAGACAAAAGTGATGATATGTTAGGTGAAGAAATGGATCGCACTAAAGCCCTGACTGAAAATCTTCAGAGACTTCAGTCTAGGTTTGATAAACTTCAAAGTCATCATAACACTCTCTTATCTGATCATGAGAAACTTTCTTATGAATTTCTTCAAAGAAAGCAAGATCTTGAGAAGCTAAGAGTGAATTATGAAGATCTTCAGAAGGAGCGCGATTCATTACTAGCTCAACAAATCAGCGCTTCTCAGAAAGAATTTGTTCCTCCATGCTTAAAGTGCATTGAACGCGAATCTGCTAATTCTTCACCTGAATGTTCAAATGCTTCAACTGTTACAAATTCTTCACCTGCCTCTGCTATCACTAATTCCTCATCTGAGGACATTGCTAGTAGCACTGACGATGCAGGGCTGAAGGAATTGTACATGACAGGCATGTACAAAAGCCTCAAAGGGCATCAGACTCTTTGTGATGTGCTTAAAAAGCAGATCCTCAACAAAAACCCTAGGAAAGAGGGTATCGCCTTTGAGAGGAAACTTAATGCTGATGGAACATATTGGAAGCCTGAGAAGTACCCCAAAACCTCATGAGTTGCTGCAAAGGGACCTCCAGTTGATCCATCTAACTTATCTGGCTTTACATGTGAATCTCCTCATCCTTCTGATGAGTCATTTGACTCCAACTATAAACTGTTCAAAAATCAGAATGGTGAAGTATTTGCTAGATATGTTGGCACTAACTGCAGGAACGGTTCTCCCATGAAGAAAATCTGGGTTCCCAAGAAGTGCCTTGAAAGTCTTCAGGTGAATGTCCTCATGACACCACCAGTGAAGAACAGGAACCCCAGATCAAATTCTTCATATGGATCAAATTCCTCAAATGGATCAAAGTCCTCATATGATTATCATCGTGCTAACAACTCTGTTTCGCAGGGTAGAGCTAAGGGCTATGAATATGTGCATTATTCTTCAAACCATTATGTTCATAAGTCCTCGAAGAATTTCTCTGCTTATTCATATGCTTACCCCAACCCCTCTTATGTGAAACGAAATGGTTTGGCTTCTATGCCACCATTCTCGTATGGTGCTCGCAGAGTGATGAACTCTTTGCCACCCCTTTAAATGTGGGTGGTGAAGAAAAAGAACTAATCTCTTCTGCAGGGTCAGGTCTCCAGATGTGCCTTAACGTCTGAAGAATTTGCTGGGGACCTGACAAAATTGCCTGAAAGGACGCAGGCGAATCATGATGAAATAAACTTTCACACGTCCTCCTACTGCTATATCTGTTTACTGCTTGATGAAATTCATCTGATGAACTTGATATCATATTATTCATTGATGAAGCATATGAGATTGTAAGTTACACTAATTCATCTGCAAGATGATCAGCCCAAAGCCACTGAATGGGTCCTCGATAGTGGATGTACAAATCACATGACTGGTGACAAGAATCTTTTGATGCATGCTCCCTTATCACCGTCACATCTGAAGCATATCATCTTTGCTGACAAAGGCAAAAGTCAGGTATTGGGTCTTGGTAAGGTTGCGATCTCTAAGGATAAACACATGGACAAAGTCATGCTTGTTGAGTCCTTAGGATACAACCTCATGTCAGTCTCAATGCTTTGTGATCTTGATATGGTTGTTGTCTTTGGCAAGTATCGTTGTGTTGTGATTATGGAAGCTGACAATTCCAAAGTCTGCGAAGGCTTTAGGAGAGGAGATTTGTATATTGTTGATTTCTCTACAGGACCACAACCAGCCGTGTGTCTACTTGCAAAAGCTTCAGAAGGCTGGCTATGGCATCGACGACTTGGTCACGCAGGCATGAGGAATTTGCACACGCTTGCGAAGAAGAAGCATGTCATTGGCATTGAGAATGTCAAATTCCTCAAGGATCACTTATGCGGAGCCTATGAAGCTGGAAAAATGACCAAGGCCAAGCATCCAGCAAAGACTATCATGACCACTACTCGTCCATTCGAATTGCTTCACATGGACCTCTTCGGACCTAATCATTACTCAGCAGTCACTAATGATGCATCTCTATATGGTTTTGTCATTGTTGATGATTACTCTCGATATACATGGGTACACATTGTTACTTACAAACATGAAGTGCAGGAAGTCTTCAAACATTTCTCCTCGAGGGCTTCAACCAACTTTGGTGTGAAGATCAAGCACATCAGAAGTGACAATGGAACTGAGTTCAAGAATTCCGGTCTTGATGACTATCTTGATGAACTTGGTATTACTCATGAGTTATCTGCTCCCTATACTCCTCAGCAAAATGGCGTCGTGGAGCGCAAGAACAGAACTCTTGTTGAGATGGCTTGCACTATGCTTGATGAATACAAAACGCCTCATCGTTTTTGGATTGATGCAATTGATACTGCGTGCCACATCATCAACAGAGTATATCTTCACAAATTCTTCAAGAAGACGGCCTATGAACTCCTCACTGACAAGAAACTCAATGTGAGTTATTTCAAAGTCTTTGGTGCTAAATGTTGGATTAGAGATCCTCACCACAATTCTAAATTTGCGCCGAAAGCACATGAAGGTTTTATGCTTGGTTACGGAAAGGACTCGCACACCTACACAGTCTTCAACATTGTTCTTCACAAGATTGTTGACACTGTAGATGTGCGGTTCGATGAAACTAATGGCTCGCAAAGAGAGCACCTACCTTCTGTGTTAGATGAACCAGCACCTGAGGATTCTATCAAGTTCAAGGCAACTGAGGATGTCATTCCTACTGAAGAATTTGCTGAAGAATTCATTCCAGTTCATGAAGAACATCGAGCTGATACACCTGAAGAAAATGCTGAGGAAAATGGTGCTGAAGAAAATGCTGATCAAACTCCTCAGCGACAACCAGCTCATCCTCGCGTTGCAAAAGAAGTGCAAGTGGAGAAGATCATCAATGACATTAGAGCACCAGGTCCTCTCACACGCTCAAAAGCTTCACATTTATCTAACTTTTGTGGGCACTATGCTTTTGTCTCTATCACAGAGCCCACTAAGGTAGATGAAGCATTTTTGGAGCCGGAGTGGATTCAGGCTATGCAAGAAGAATTACATCAGTTAGAGCTCAACAATGTCTGGGAACTGGTCAAACGTACAGATCCTCGCAATCATAATATCATTGGCACAAAGTGGATCTACCGCAACAAGCAAGATGAAAATGGCCTTGTGGTGAGGAATAAGGCATGACTGGTAGCTCAAGGCTACACACAGGTTGAAGGAATTGATTTCGATGAAACTTTTGCACCTATTGCTAGACTTGAGGCTATTCGCATATTACTTGCTTATGCTAACCATCATGATATCATCTGATATCAAATGGATGTGAAAAGTGCATTCCTCAATGGTAAGCTTGAGGAAGAAGTATATGTTGCTCAACCCCCAGGTTTTGAAGATCCAACGAATCCTGACAAAGTCTTCAGACTTAATAAGGCCCTCTATGGCCTCAAGCAAGCCCCTCCGGCGTGGTATGATACATTGAAGGAATTCTTCGTGAAGAATGGCTTCACACCCGGTTCACTCGACCCTACTCTCTTTACTAAAACTTATGATGGTGAACTGTTTGTGTGCCAAATATATGTTGATGATATTATCTTTGGCTGTACTGACCAACGTTATAGTGATGAATTTGCCTATATGATGAGTGAAGAATATCAAATGTCTATGATGGGAGAGTTGAAATTCTTCTTAGGTCTTCAAATTCGTCAACAGCGCAATGGCATATTCATATCACAGGAGAAATACCTCAAAGATGTACTGAGGAAATTCGGCATGCAAGATTGCAAAGGCGTCAAAATTCCTATGCCCACAAATGGCCATCTTTGCACTGATGAAAATGGTATTGACTTCGATCACAAGGTATACCGCTCCATGATAGGTTCTTTATTGTACTTATGTGCATCTAGGCCAGATATAATGCTTAGTGTTTGCATGTGTGCCCGATTTCAAGCTGCACCGAAGGAATCACACCATAAGGCTGTGAAGCATATTCTTCGATATCTAGCTCACACACCAACACTAGGATTATGGTACCCCAAGGGCTCTGCTTTTGATCTCATTGGATATTCTGACTCTGACTATGCTGGTGATCGTGTGGACCGCAAGTCAACTTCTGGCACTTGTCATTTCCTCGGACGATCTTTGGTCTGTTGGTCCTCGAAGAAACAGAACTGCGTATCACTGTCCATTGCGGAAGCTGAATACATTGCTGCTGGCTCTTGCTGTGCTCAACTGCTTTGGATGAAGCAAACACTCAAGGACTATGGCGTCAACGTGAAGAATGTGCCTCTCCTCTGCGACAATGAGAGTGCCATCAAGATTGCTCACAACCCAGTTCAACACTCGAAGACAAAGCACATTCAGATTCGTCATCATTTTCTTCGTGATCATGTGTTGAAGGGCGACATCTCCATCGAGCACGTGAAGACTGAAGAACAGCTAGCTGATATCTTCACTAAGCCCTTGGATGAGAAGAGATTTATCAAGTTGCGGTGTGAGCTAAATATCTTAGAATCTTCGAATGTTCTTTGAAAAGGACACACATCCTAACACTTATGCAAAATTGATGACTTAGATGTGCAACACATGAAGAAATGTTTTTCTTCAATCAATGAAGAATAACACTCTAAGTGTGAAGAAATTAATGAAGAATTTGATTCTCAGAACCCTACGACAATTGTACGCGGTGTCTGAAATCATCATTCTTATACGGTGGGTCACGCCACCACAAAAAGTTGAAAATCTTCAATTTGAGTTTTTCCTCAGTTTTGAAATTCTTCAGTTTTTCAAATTCTTCAACTTTTCAAAATCTTCATTGTTTCCTTCGTTTTTCTTCATTGGCTATATATATATATATATATATATGAGTTTATGTCCTCTACATCATTCACTTATAGCTATTTCTTCAAGTTGCTTTTTCTGCTAAGTGAATGTGATCGGACCCTTCCCCCTCTATGCTATACTCAACCCAATCTATTCACAAATTCTTCATATGCGTTCTATTTGAAACTCGTTCAAAATCTTCACTGTGTCCTTGTCAGCTGAAGAAATTGCGAACGAAACTTTAAAACAAATCTTATCCAAATTTTCGGTTTTGCCGCTCAAACCGTTACGCATCCCACAGTGCATTATTCTATTCACCCACGATCGTACATGATCTCAACTACACAGTACGTGGGTGACACATGTCGCGAGAAGGAGAAAGGGCAGGGGCACGTTCATCCCAAATCTTCGGGCGAATAGTTTTTCACCGTGTCTATAAATACCCCTCTCCCCTTCCTCACTTCATTTACTCCGCTCGATCGCTACTCTCTCACTCGAGCTCCTCAAACCCTAGCACCGCCTCTACTCCATCGTCGCCGGTGAGGAAGAGCTTCGCTGCCTCGACCTCGTCACCGTCGTACTCACGCCGACCGCGGAAATCTTCACTCCGCCGCCGCCGTAGCTGTCTTCCTCTGCCAAGTTAGGGCGTGGGAGATCTAACCTGATGAACTTCACATCTGTTCTTCTCAGTTCGTCGTGTTCTTCACTTCGGGTAATTAAAAGTTACTTTTATTACTCACTTTGATTCTCAAACTTTCCTGGAAATCTTCAAAGGTGTTTATTCTTCAAATCTTCACACATATGAACACCTCACATCATATGATCTTGAACTATTTCTCTAAGCAATCATTTTCTTCAAGATTCCCTAATTGTGTGGATCTTCGATCTGTACAACTCTGGAACCTAAGACAAGAACGCTTAGTGAAATTCCTCAAGGTTCATCTGGTCAAATTCCTCAAAACTTGTTATTTTCGAAAAACCTTCTCAGAACGCATATGACCTCTCCGAATTCCTTGCACCTGTACTCTGTTCACAGGTACTCAAGTCTGTTGTTGAATCACTAGGTTCTCATCAACTTAACTCATTTGCAGCGTTCCTCGAAGAAAAACTGCATACTTCTTCAGAGAACTCGATTGTTCAAATTCCTCAACTGAAGAATATGGCAGACGGTAAGAAGCCGCAGAAAGGAGGAAAGAAACCTAAGGTTATGACTGCGTTTGAAATCCCTGAGGAAATTTATGCTGACTGATGGGGTTATGTACCTAGGGTAGGGTCATGGACCTGATCCAAGTAACATACCCCAGGACATCCTTAGAAGAGGTCGCCTTCCAGTCGACCAACGAGGATTCACTCGACTGGTCTGAAGGACTCGACCACGAAGACTCACTCGACCACCAGGAGGTCAAGAGGCACTCTGCACTGCAACGGCCTGCAATCAAGTAGACTTTATGATAGTAAAGGCCTTTATGTGGGGCGTTACCAGTAACGCCCCAGACTTAACTCACCTTAAACCCTCTCCTACGTGGGCTGGCTGGGGTCCTGGCGCACTCTATATAAGCCACTCCCCTCCACAGGCAGAGGGGTTCGGCACTTTGTAATTCACACATTCATAATCCACTCGACCGCCTCCGGGCTCCGAGACGTAGGGCTGTTACTTCTTCCGAGAAGGGCCTGAACTCGTACATCCTTTGTGCTTACAACCTCTCCATAGCTAGGACCTTGCCTCTCCATACCTACCCCCACTCTACTGTCAGGCTTAGAACCACGACAGTTGGCGCCCACCGTGGGGCCGGTGTTTTAGCGATTTTGTGGAGAAGTTGCGATTCTTCCGAGTACTCTCATCATGGTGTCTGCTGGAGTTTTGGTCAAGGGTCAAGAGATCCGTCTCGGCACTCTCACCTTCATCGTCGACGACTCCGCATGGCTCCAGGAGGCTCCACTCGACGTAGATGCGCTCCCCGTCCGCGGTGCGACGCATTTTCGCGCATGTGTCCGCGGCGTTCTGCTGCGGCAACCGTCGACCCAGTATCGGTCGGCTCTTCCATCGTCCACCCTCCCGGTCTCCCGCCAGCGCAAGCGCTCAGGCCGGTCGAGGCTTCAGCGATGGGTGAGTCACGCGGTGGCTCGCCAATCGGCCACTACACAAGTTGCGGCAATCGAGCCCAACGGATCTCTCTACGGCTTGTTCGATCAGTCGACTGGCTCCGGAGAGACTGCATCCGAGTGCGGGAGCAGTGATCCAGCGGCGGAAATCTTGATGGTCGACGGGCCCCACAGCCCTCCTGGCTTCGCCCGTGGTGGTGGAGCAGGTGACGGCGGCGATCCTGCACGAGACTACGAAGAGTACCAGCCCGAGCCACTCGACTCTCTGCAAAGAGAAGAGCTTCGCCGCAGGAACGAGGATCCCCTGCGTATTCCCATCGCAGGAGAAACCCCCGAGGCTCGTGCCTTGGAGGAGGCGCGTCTGGCCAATTTGGCCGAGCGCACTCGACTGGAGAACCTTCAGCGAGCACTCGACGAGCGCGCACGGCAACGAGTTCCCGACACCAGTCGACATCAACTCTTCCCGCCGACTCAGGTATATCGAACCCCAATTCAGAATTTAGCAGCTGCGACCCGTATAGCAGAGTCCATTCAGCCTTTGCAGTCGGAAGCTGGCAGAGGTTTGCTGCAGATCAGGGATCTGCTCCGGGCAGCAGGAGATCAGAATTCAGCCGTGTCTCAGTCGCGCAACAGAATTCACAGTCGATCTGTCACTGTGAATACGGTTCAGTCGGCTCATAGCCCCAGATCGCCTCCGCGGCGCGAAGGGCGTGAGAATCGGCGAGATCAATATGGCGACAGACTCGACCGAGATGATAGGCGTCGAGTACCCTATTCCCCTCCGAGGGGTGGGTCTTACGCTCCTCGGCAGCCAGATGATAGGCGCCAGTACAGTACAGGGCGTAGGGTTCCAGTTGACCCCAGAGAGCCAGGCTTCGACGCGCGATCCATTATCGTGCAAGGGTTGGTCGACCGGAACAGAGCCCATCGAGGCGCACTCGACAGAGATGTACCCACGAGCAGTCGAGTACATGTTTCTGGTCCTGAATGTTTCAGCAGAGCTATCAGAGCCGCAGTTATCCCCCCCAATTTCAGGTTGGCAACAGGAGTCAGCAAGTTCACTGGTGAGTCTAAGCCTGAAACTTGGCTTGAAGACTACCGAGTGGCAGTTCAGATCGGTGGTGGGAACGACGAGGTGGCCATGAAGCATTTGCCCCTCATGTTGGAAGGTTCTGCCAGGGCATGGTTGACTCAATTACCTCCTAGCAGCATTTACACTTGGGAAGATCTGTCCCGAGTGTTCGTCAAAACGTTTGAAGGGACTTGCAAGCGACCAGCGGGATTGACAGAGTTGCAAGTCTGCGTGCAGAAAACTAATGAGACTCTCAGAGAGTATATTCAGAGGTGGATCACTTTGCACCACACTGTGGAAAATGTCTCTGATCATCAGGCAGTATGCGCCTTCAAAGACGGCGTCAAGAACAGAGAACTGAGTTTGAAATTTGGTCGAACCGGTGACATGACCTTGAGTCGGATGATGGAGATTGCTACCAAGTACGCCAACGGCGAAGAATAAGACCGACTCCGAAGCGGCAAGCACAAGCCGAGTCAGTCGGAAAAAGGAAACGCCAGTCGGAAACAGAAGCGGAAGGCTGAACCGGCAGCTCCTGGAGAGGCTCTGGCCGTGACTCAAGGAAAGTTTAAGGGGAAACCAAAAGGATCCTGGAACCCCAAGAAGGTAAAGGATAAAGAAGGGAACGACGTGATGGATATGCCGTGTCACATTCACACGAAGAAAGATGAAGAAGGCTGACAAGTTCGAGTGGACTCCAGAAGCTGATGCAGCGTTTGCCGAGCTAAAAGCTCTGCTCTCCACCCAGCCGGTGCTTGCTGCTCCAATCAGCAAAGAGCCTCTGTTGCTCTACATCGCAGCCACAGGACAAGTCGTCAGTACTGTGCTAACGGTCGAGCGGGAAGAAGAAGGAAAAGCTCTCAAAGTTCAGCGCCCAGTGTATTATTTGTCTGAAGTCTTGACTCCATCCAAGCAGAGATATCCTCATTATCAGAAGCTTGTGTATGGAATATACATGACCACAAAGAAGGTTGCTCATTATTTCTCTGACCATTCCATCACAGTCGTCAGCGACGCTCCACTATCAGAGATTTTGCACAACAGAGACGCAACTGGTCGAGTGGCCAAATGGGCGATTGAACTTCTTCCCCTTGATATCAAGTTTGAGGCAAAGAAAGCCATTAAGTCCCAGGCGATAGCAGATTTCCTCGCCGAGTGGATTGAACAACAGCAGCCGATTGAAGTTCACTCGGAGCATTGGACCATGTTTTTCGATGGCTCTAAGATGTTGAATGGTTCCGGTGCTGGGGTTGTCCTGGTTTCCCCCAGAGGAGATAAGCTCAGATATGTGCTCCAGATTCACTTTGATTCCTCCAACAATGAGGCAGAATATGAGGCCCTCCTATATGGGTTGCGCATGGCCATTTCACTCGGCGTCCGTCGCCTAATGGTCTATGGCGACTCTGATTTAGTGGTCAATCAGGTGATGAAAGAGTGGGACGTGAGAAGCCCAGCCATGACTGGATACTGCAGTGCAGTGAGGAAGCTGGAGAAGAAGTTCGAGGGGTTGGAGCTCCATCATATACCCCGACTGAAAAATCAAGCAGCTGATGATCTAGCAAAGAGGTTCCAAGAGAGAAGCCATTCCGAGTGGTGTGTTCTTGGAGCATATACACACTCCGTCAGTCAAAGAAGATCCTTTCACCGAAGAAACTCCGCAGCCCAAGAGCGCCACAGATCCGACTGAAGTTGAAGTCCCAGCGGTGGTCGACTTGATCATGGAGGTTTTGGTGGTCATTCCCGACTGGACGATTCTGTATGTCGCATATATCTTGAGGAAAGAGCTTCCGGAGGATGAGGAAGAGGCTCGACAGATCGTCCGTCGATCTAAGGCCTTTACCGTAATCAAAGGACAATTATACAGAGAAAGCGCGACTGGAGTCGGTCAGAAGTGCATAACACCAGAAGAAGGTCGACTCATCCTCAATGATATTCACTCGGGGACCTGTGGTCATCATGCGTCCTCTCGGACCATCGTGGCCAAAGCATACCGAGCCGGATTTTACTGGCCCAAGGCGAATGAGATGGCAAAAGAGATAGTAGATAAGTGCGAGGGATGTCAGTTCTACTCGAATATGTCGCACAAGCCTGCGTCAGCTTTGAAGACCATCCCACTCGTTTGGCCTTTTGCAGTTTGGGGGCTGGACATGATCGGTCCTTTGAGAACAGGTCGAAGTGGCTTCACGCATGTACTGGTGGCAGTCGACAAGTTCACCAAGTGGATCGAGGCTAAACCAATCAAGAGCCTTGACACCGGTACTGCTGTTAGCTTCATCAGGGAACTAATATTCAGGTATGGAGTTCCGCACAGCATCATTACGGATAATGGGTCGAACTTTGACTCAGAGGAATTCAGAGCTTTCTGCGACTCCCAAGGCACACGGGTCGACTACGCATCAGTCGCCCATCCGCAGTCGAATGGACAAGCAGAGCGAGCTAATGGACTGATTCTCAAGGGACTGAAGCCTCGACTGATGCGTGATCTCAAACACGCGGCTGGAGCTTGGGTCGACGAACTTCCATCTGTACTCTGGGGACTGCGGACCACGCCTAATCGGTCGACCGGAAGAACTCCATTCTTCTTGGTCTATGGAGCTGAAGCAGTCTTGCCGAGTGATCTTCTCCACAATGCTCCTCGAGTTGAAATCTACAACGAAGCAGAAGCTGAACAAGCGCGGCAGGATGCAGTCGACCTTTTAGAGGAAGAAAGGGAGATGGCTCTGATCCGGTCGACCATCTACCAACAAGATCTGCGGCGTTTCCACGCCCGAAACGTGAGAGGTCGAGCCTTCCAGGAAGGGGATTTGGTTCTCCGAGTGGATCAGCACAAACCACACAAGCTTGCTCCTTCTTGGGAAGGCCCCTTCATCGTCACCAAGGTTCTCCACAACGGGGCGTACCGTCTTTACAACGTCGAGCATAATATCGACGAGCCCCGAGCTTGGAACGCGGAGCTACTCCGCCCGTTTTACACTTAAGCTTTATCACTCGGATGAGTTGCAATAAAATACTTCTGTAGTTCATGGACCTCAAAATAATAAGCGTCATAGTTCCTCCATAATATCTGTCACTTTTTATTTTTTGTCCAATGAAATTCCCCTCAGTGGGTGACTTAGCTGCGAATCCGTTTCGCCTAAGTTTGTAAAAATCCTACCGAGTGGTGAGCCAGACTCCCACTCGGAGGCTTAGCCGCGAATCCGTTTCGCCTAAGTTTGTAAAAATCCTACCGAGTGGTGAGCCAGACTCCCACTCGGAGGCTTAGCCGCGAATCCGTTTCGCCTAAGTTATCAAAATCCTACCGAGTGGTGAGCCAGACTCCCACTCGGAGGCTTAGCTGCGAATCCGTTTCGCCTAAGTTATCAAAATCCTACCGAGTGGTAAGCCAGCCTTCCACTCGGAGGCTTAGCTGCAGCCTCGTGCTCGCCTAAGTTATAAAAATCCTACCGAGTGAAGAGCAACCCTCTCACTCAGGGGCTTAGCTGCAGTCCAAGCACTCGCCTAAGTCGTGAAAATCCTACCGAGTGGTAAGCCAGCCTTCCACTTGGAGGCTTAGCTGCAGCCTCGTGCTCGCCTAAGTTATAAAAATCCTACCGAGTGAAGAGCAACCCTCTCACTCGGGGGCTTAGCTGCAGTCCAAGCACTCGCCTAAGTCGTGAAAATCCTACCGAGTGGTAAGCCAGCCTTCCACTCGGAGGCTTAGC
>NC_041385.1:17859216-17877380 GCF_002162155.2 Triticum dicoccoides
TCTAAGTGGACTAAAGAATAAATCGATTGCAGCACAGGCACCTTGCTTTGAACCTGCAAAAGACATTCCGAGCCGAAGGCAATCGTATTCAAGCACCAAATCCAAGTTTGAATCGACATCTAAAGGAACCGAAAGTGCTCAGGCGTCAAGCCTGTTAAGGTTTGTCGGTTACAATTTCACTCGGCATACCGAGGCAAATTTAAAGCGTCGAGCCAGAAGAAGTTTTTTACCCCTCCTGTGGAGGGCTGGAAGGTGCAACAAATTCATCAAGGTCAATCCCGTCGGCGATCCGAGTGGCAGCTGCAAGGAAAGTTTCCATAAAGGATCTGAAGTCGTGCTTCTTGGTATTGGCCACCCGAAGGGCCGCCAGCTTCTCTTCTCGCGCATCTTTGCAGTGGACTCGGGCCAGACACAGAGCGACATCTGCACCACACCAAGCCGAGGACTTCTTCCACTCTTGCACTCGACCAGGGATCGTGTTCAAGCGGGCCATCAGCGACTCAAGGTCATTCTGAAGTGTCTCCTCAGGCCAGAGCGTCGAGTCGATGCAAGATGTGGCGGCCTTCAGCCTTGCGAGATAGTCCACGACAGCTGCAACACGAGACTCCAATCGGAAAACATCCATGGCAACTTCGTCGTCCACCGGAGAATTGACGGGGTCAAGGTTTGGCTCCAGTCGGCTGGTTTCTTCTTCAAAGTTTTGACAAAATTCTGCAAGGGTGATCACTAAGTCAAGGAGATAGTCGAATGGAAAAAGCCACAATTGGAAATATTTGCCAAACATGGAGGTCTACCTTCAAGCATAAGGAACAACTTTTTGGCAAGGCCACTCAGGAAGGCCTCCAGTTCAGTTTTCTTCTCAGTCAATTTGTTGACTTGGTCGGTCAGGGCAGCTTTGTCAGTTTTCAGTTGACTGACCTCCTTGTTGGCAATCCCAAGAGTAGCTTTCAGATTGGTATTGTCTTGTTCGAGCTTGGTAACTGAAGCTAACTTCTCGTCAGCAAGCTTGATCTTCTCAGCTAGCTCAAGGTCTTTCTTCTGCTGGGCCTCCCTTACCTTACCTGCAAGTTACAGCAAGATCAGATGCTGAAACAAGCAAGGGGAAAAGCAGTCGTCAAGGTCTCACCAAACATACCTTCGGTCTCCTCCTTTGCCTTTGTCAGCTTCTCCTGAACCAGCTTCAAGCTCAGCTCGACTTGAGTATGTTTTTGTTCCAGCTCTGAGTAGCGAGCCACAAGATCACAGGAATTCTGTGAAGAACCAATCGACTAAATGTCAAATATAATTCACTTCCGAGTGAAAAAGGGATAAACACACGTTTCTAAGACTACAGCCAAATACAAGCATTCGACCGTAGTCTCGGGGACTACACCCAGTGGGTGCACTCAGCGTGCCCCCACTAATCCTGTTGAAGACAAAGTCGACCAGTCGACCTCAAAAAAAAAATGTGCGAGATGCATTCTCTAAGACTGTGATCAACTGCAAGCAGTCGACCACAGTCTCGGGGACTACACCCAGTGGGTGCACTCAGCGTGCCCCCACCGGTTTGTGAAATCCAGTCGACCAGTCGACTGACAGAAAGATTGACATTATAAAGCCTAAGGCCGACTGCCAGCAGTCGACCTTAGCCTTGGGGACTACACCCAGTGGGTGCACTCAGCGTGCCCCCACCGGTTTGTGAAATCCAGTCGACCAGCCGACTGACAGAAAGATTGACATTATAAAGCCTAAGGCCGACTGCCAGCAGTCGACCTTAGCCTTGGGGACTACACCCAGCGGGTGCACTCAGTGTGCCCCCGCTAACACGGAGTTTATTCGACACACCCAGTGGGTGATTACTAGAAATTCCGGAAAAGAAAAGTTTTTGGTAGCATATCCAACAGAACAAACAGCGGTCGACTGACCTGGACATTGATTTGGAGGGCAGAGCTGGCGTCATAAGCTGCCTGGCTCGCGTCCCGGATAGTCTTCAGCTGCTCCATCATGAGTCCCGCCTGGCGTATTGCCTCCTTCGCTGCGCCAGCTTGGTCCTCTGGGACGTGGTGCGTCGTGAAGAGGGAGGGCCGCTGAGCACTCGTCAGTGGATTTGCGAAGGACACCGTGTGTCGAGTGATGTTCTCTTCTTCCACAGTCAGAATCTCAGGCGCCGTCACATCCTGAGGTACCTTACTGGCGGACGCTATCCGACTCCTCCTGCGTGCCAGTGTTTCTTCATCCTCGTCGTCATCAGGGAGATTGATAACAGTATTGGGTGGAGCTGCGGAGAAGAATCAGGATCAGAGATCGCGAGTCAGTCGACTAAGAACGATGTTAAGAATACAGTACCTGGGTTCGAAGTTGCTGCATCCTCCATCTCGTGGTCATCAGCCCGGGCCGAGGTCTCAGAAGTAGCAGCACTGCAACTCCAAAGGATCGGTCGACTAACTCCAGCGTCGACCAGAGATAAAGTTCGCACAGAATAAGAAAATATGAGCAGCATAATTACCCTGATATGGTGGGGATGGACACCTTCATCTTCGGCAGGAGCTTGGTCGGCTTTGGCGGAGCCCCCCTAGGATGCTTCGGCGCCTTTTCAGTCGGCGCTGGAGAAGTGGTCCTAGGGCGCTTGGTCGACTGCGTCGCAACCCCCTTGCCACGTTCAGTCGAAGGGTCGTGGACGAGCTTCGACCGCCTTTCCGAGCGCGGTGGCACGACCTCCTCCTCTTCCTCCTCGTCTTCGGCGTCATCATCATCGCCGTCGTCATCATCATCGTCGTCGTCGTCCCCTGCAACGTCCGAGTCCCATTCCTCCTCGTCCTGGCTCTCGCCCCCACTCGCCTCACCCTCCTCAGTCGGAGTTTGTGCCCCATTGGGCATCGAGTACAGCTCGGTGAGGGCCTAGCAGATATCAAGACAATGCTCAGTCGACCAGTCGGCAGAGTAGACAGAGATGAATGCGACAAGAATGCAGTGGAGAGCAGGGCAAGTGTACCTTATTTGGATCACTGTTGTGGTCGAGTGGAGGAATCCTTCTGGCTCCGCGTGGGTTGTCCTTGTTTCCGGTGACGGCTGCCATCCATCTTTCCAGAGTGACATCGTCGACTGCTTCTGGATGGACTCTAGTCTCGTCTTCGGTCCCACAGTACAACCACATGCAGTGGCTCCTGAACTGGAGGGGCTGGATGCGACGCCTGAGGAAGACCTCCAGGAGATCCATGCCCGTCACTCCCCCCCGAACCAACTGCACCACGCGCTCCATCAACATCTTCACGTCAGCTTTCTCCTCCGGAATCAGCTTCAGAGGGGAAGGCTTACGCACTCGGTCCATGGTGAACGGAGGGAGTCCACTCGACTGCCCTGGCGTCGACTGGACCTGGCAGTAGAACCAAGTCGACTGCCAGCCTCTGACGGACTCGGGAAAGGTCATGGGCGGGAAGGTGCTCTTATTCCTCACCTGAATCCCCAGGCCTCCGCACATTTGGACGACTCGGGTTTTTTCATCACCTGGGCTCGCCTTCTTCACGGTCTGAGATCGACACGTGAATATATGTTTGAACAAACCCCAGTGCGGTCGACAGCCCAAGAAACCCTCACACATGGACACGAACGCGGCAAGATAGGCAATGGAGTTTGGGGTAAAGTGGTGGAGCTGCGCTCCGAAGAAGTTCAAAAAGCCACGAAAGAAAACACTCGGCGGCAAGGAAAACCCACGATCCACATGGGTGGCCAAAAGCACACACTCACCCTCTTCTGGCTGAGGCTGCCACTCCTTCCCCGGAAGCCTCGCAGCTCCGTGGGGGATCAAGCCCTCGTTGGCCATGTCGAGAATGTCATTCTCAGTGATGGTCGACTGGATCCAGTCTCCCTGGACCCAGCCTTTCGGCAGGCGGGATCGGGACGAGGACCCTCCGCGGCTGGTGGATCTCCCCTTCGCCTTCTCCGACGCCGACGCCTTCTTTGCACGCTCCAGCGCCGCCGTCTTCTCCTTGGCCATGGTCGCCGGCGAGATGCGCGAAGGGAAGTGGTGCGGGGGCAAGAGCGAGCACGCTGAGCAGGGAGGAAGGAAGCAGAGAGAGGGGGAGAATGCTAAGGCGCAGCACAGAAATCCTCGCCGGGCACATTTATAAGGTCCCTTCCGAGTGGATGATAGGTGGGCCCGGTCGATCTAATCATATCTGGAACAGTTATGCAGACGGGATACGTGGCGAAAAAGGCGGCGCAGAGATCGAGGCGTCCATGCCCCGTCCCATCCGAACGCCGCGGTCCGCCCCGCTTCGCGCGCGCCCCAAAATTTCGCATCCCGCGGAATCCGCGAGCAACAAATCAGTCCGTCAGGCGCGGTGTTTTCGGCGATCCGTCGCTCGGAGATCGTCGAAGCCTGAAAGATCACTCGACGCAAAAACAGAATGGATCAAGTCGACTGAAGGCAAGTTGTTTCCTGTCGACAAAGGAATTCTTTGGTCCAGAACAGCGCACAACCGGAGCACAAAGATTAATCGGAAAACGACATCAACTCCTTCTTCACTCGAAGCCTCAATCCATTCGGGGGCTAATGATGGGGTTATGTACCTAGGGTAGGGTCATGGACCTGATCCAAGTAACTTACCCCAGGACATCCTTAGAAGAGGTCGCCTTCCAGTCGACCAACGAGGATTCACTCGACTGGTCTGAAGGACTCGACCACGAAGACTCACTCGACCACCAGGAGGTCAAGAGGCACTCTGCACTGCAACGGCCTGCAATCAAGTAGACTTTATGATAGTAAAGGCCTTTATGTGGGGCGTTACCAGTAACGCCCCAGACTTAACTCACCTTAAACCCTCTCCTACGTGGGCTGGCTGGGGTCCTGGCGCACTCTATATAAGCCACTCCCCTCCACAGGCAGAGGGGTTCGGCACTTTGTAATTCACACATTCATAATCTACTCGACCGCCTCCGGGCTCCGAGACGTAGGGCTGTTACTTCTTCCGAGAAGGGCCTGAACTCGTACATCCTTTGTGCTTACAACCTCTCCATAGCTAGGACCTTGCCTCTCCATACCTACCCCCCACTCTACTGTCAGGCTTAGAACCACGACACTGACTATTGCACACCTGATGAAGCAAAATTTGGCAAAGAAAACAAAAATCAGCGCAAGGTGCGCATTCAGAGGATTGAACGGAGATGGGCAAGGGAATGGAGGGAATACAAATATGTGACTCCAAAGTACATGAGGAAATTCGCCCCCAATCCTCCATGCCCAAGAGCTCCATTGGCACCTGGCCAAGTAGCTGACCCCACAAGCATCAAACGTGGTGAGGACATTCCTGAAGAATGGGCTAAGCGCCAAGCTAAATTGGCAAGACAAGCCAAGGAGGTAGTGAAGAAATTCAATGAGGATTCTTCCACTGCTACTGCTACTGAGGCCTCGGTCAAACCGAGGAAATCCATGCCAAAGAAGCCTGCTCGTAAACCAAGTGCTTCACCAACAGTGCCCTCACGGCAAATTCCTCACACTACTACAGCTCCACCAAAGTCCTCAACGGCTCCTTCAAAGTCCTCAGCTCCTGTGCATCTGGCTACATGTCAAAGGACTGCTGGTTTCTCGATTGCCTCTGGTGTTTCAGGAAGTTCCTCAGCTGCACCAATTTCCTCATCAGGCCCCACACTATTGAAGACCAAAGCAACAGCTGGACGAGGTCCTCGGCCAAGTCCAAAGAAGAAACAGGTCGCATTCCATGTGCCTTCTGATGTTGAAGCTTCTGATGATGAACTTGCAGAAATCATCAGAGACAGACAGGTGAAGGCCGCTAGAGCCAAAGGCACATCTGTGCCACTGCTTTTGGATCCAAGAAAAATCCTCGATTACATTGATCTCTCGCACAAGGATCCTAACACCCCTATGCTTGATTTTCATCTGACCCCTGGTCAAAGTCATATGCTGACCCATTTCATCACTAAAGAGAAATGGAAGTTTGAAAAGGCAAGAGAGATCAGGAAAGCTCAATACAGAAAGGAGAAGCTCCTGAAGAAGAACGTTGTCAGAATGACACCTGAGGAACTTCTCCAGGCTCAGTCTGAAATTCAAGCCCTCAGCAAAGACTTTGATGCCTACTATGCTGATTGGCAAGGAGCTAAAGTAAGATTCATCAATCTGACAAAGAAATTCACAAATGTTGCAGCCCCATCGCAACAAGAAAATCTTCAGGCTGCAGACTCTACTCAGCCTGCTAAAGAACATGCCAGCACCGCTGATGACTTTCAGCCTGCTGAAGAACATGCTTGTTCCAGGGCTAGTGAAGAAATTCCAGCCGCTGAAGAAATTGCCAAGGCATCCACTAGTGGTGCGCCTGAAGAAAATGAACCAGATTGCTCAGCTCCTCCCGCGCCCACACCAACTCTAATTCTTCCATCTGCTTCTGATGTGAAGAAGACCAAGGCTGCAGAGCGAGCTGCAGTGAAGAAAAGGAAGGCATCAGCTGCATCAAACTCTTCGGCTGCGAAGAAAATGAAGCCAATGACCAGCTCACTCGAAAATCCAATTGATGCTGTTCCAATTTCCTCCATGCCATCAAAGGACCTTGTTCCTTTTGGAGAAGACTATGAGATCCCAAGCGGATCTGATGAAGAAAATCATTTTGCTGCTTCGTCAGAGCAGATTGATGAAGAAATTGAAGTGGAAGCAATCCCTTCAACCCCAATCATTTCCTCGCCTATGCCTCAGTTCACAGCTGAAGAGGCCAGTGTTGAGGAACTTGAAGAAGATGTGGATATTGGAAGCACAACACCAGTGATGAACGATGACTTTTGGGAAAGTCAGCATCCAAATTCTCCACTCTTCACCCCAATCCAACAGATACCTCAGTCCCCTTCTCCAACTGTTCAAATGGGCTCTGAAGAAACTCATCCCACTTCATCTGCCCATGAAGAAATTCCATCCACTAGTGCTGATGAACCTGCTGCTGCTGATCCTCAGACTGCACCTGTTGAGGAACAAGAAATTCCTCAGCCTGAAGAACCTGAGCTGGCGATTCCTGAGGTGGTGATGCAACTCACTGACACCCCTCTGCCAAAGCCAAAGAATCCGTTCTCAAGCAAACATAAGTTGAAGGTTGAAGATTTCTTTGCCGAGCACGTATTCTTCACTGTTTATAATCCATATGATTCTGCTCGCATAAGGAAGAGGCGTTTCTGGACTGCCAGCCAAGCCAATTTCTATTCCTCAGTGCTCTTCAACAAAGACAAAGTCTTCGATCATGCACATATTCCTCATGTGGACATGGAGTCTCTGCCCGGCTTTGAGCCAGTCCTCAGTGTTCTTCATGAAGCGGGACTTCTGAATTTCTACACTGATATCTGTGACTGGAATGAAGAACTCATTCTTCAATTCTATGCAACTCTGCACATCACCGGAGACGCTGAAGACGTGAACTCATGGGTATTAGACTGGATGTCTGAAAATACTCACTACAAGGCACTAGCAACTGAATTGCTTCGTGCTCTACCACTCAGTCCTCCACTTGATGGTGCTCGTTGTATCTACAACGAACCAGAACTTTCAAATCACTATATGCAAGTGCTGATGAAGCCTTTGAAGCCAAGGCAGGCCCCAAGAACCAAATTCCTCGTCAAGGAATTATTGTATGTGCCTCGGACTGTCTATCGAATTCTGACGAAGACAATGAGTCCTATCAAAGGCCACGACTCAAATGATGAAGAAGTCATTGGCATCATGAAGAATATGCTTTTCAACATCATTCATGGCGTTCCCGTCAAGTTCCATGATTTCTTCATGAGGACTCTGGCCAATATTGCTATGTCACCATTCGAGCTGAAGCCCTATGCTCCTTGGATTATGAGATTCATCAGGGCAAGATCTTCACTGAATTACAAAGCTGACACTCTGAACCACGGTAGCTACTTGCCTCCCATTGAAGTCCTCAAACAGACAGTTTCATCAGCTGATGATAAAGGCAAGGCCGCTGCTGTGATCAATGAAGGCATTCGTCCATTGGATGGTCAATTTCGCAAGGCTGCATCTTACTCTACCAATGACGATTCTGCCACACATGACTCTGCCGCAAATACCTCAGCCAAGCAAAATCCTCAAGCCACAACACCCAGGTGATGACTGACCGTGAGTTACTCCTCAGTCTTCATCAGAAGGTTGATCGCAATCACAAATGGGTAAAGCGTCAGTTTGGTGCACTTCTTCACAATATGACCTCAACACACAATGCAGTGAAGAAGAACCAATACTACCTTCATGAAACCTTCAACCGCACCTGGGCTGTCCTCACTCGTGTCTATAGCGCTGAAGAACTGAAGACTATGGGTCTCAAGGAAGAATTTGACTGGTCTGCACCTCCTCCGAAGAAATTCAAGAGGGTCGAAATTCCTCCATTGGTGGCCAGCTCTTATTCTTCATCGCGTGACACTGATGAGTATGAAGATTTGGACAACACTGCGGCAGGCCCTGCTACAACAAACAACCCCGACAACGCTGGCGATTAGTCCTCATGAAATTCTTCAGGGGCGTTAGTCCTCAGTTTCAATCCTTTTGGTCATTTGATGACAAAGGGGGAGAAATCTAAGTTAGTCTTCAAGCGGGTCTATATTAAGGGCATTTTTTTAAGTTACAACTCTCGTTCTTCTGAAACTTTTATTTGGATCGAGTTGTAATCTTAAACCCGATGGTGCGCTGATACTTTTGTTGCTTTATGCTTTGCATGCTTATTCCTCGATAATGACATTGCACGCATGCTGAATCTCATCAGGCACCATATTTCATCATGCATTTGAAATTCTTCATATTATATATCAAATGCGTGTATGAATTACAAGATATAGGGGGAGATCTCCATGATTCAACTCTTCAAATGTGCATTGCCTCAAAAGCAATTTCCTCACTATGCACATCTTCAGGGGGGGTTCTTCTATATCTTGTAATCAAATTCCTCAATATCAGTGTATACACTTCATATGTTTATCCCCTTTGAAAACTTAACCTATGCTATCATCAATCACCAAAAAGGGGGAGATTGTAAGTGCATCTAGTGCCCATTAGTGATTTTGGTGTATTGAAGACTTATAGGTTAAGGGACTAATGCGTTTGTGAGTGTACACAGGTCTATAAGTCTATGAGGAGTTTGATATTTACAGAGAAAGTCGACCCCTAAAAATGAAGTTCTTCAACTGAAGACTTTGATATTCTGAAGACTTTGAAAGTGAAGAAATTGGTGTGACCTTGAAGACTTGGTATTCATTTGTGGAACATGAAGCGTGAAGACTTTTGTTTTCGTAGTTTCATTTTCTCTTTCTTGAGTCATAGGAAACACCGTACTGTTAAAGGGGGTCGAGGAAATACTAAGGAAAAATTTCCATGTGATGCTCAACTCAAAATCCTACACCTACCAATCCCTTCGAGTGAAGCCTTTGGAAATCTCATACAGTTCAGTCACTTTCTTCAGTGACAGAGACGAAGTTCTTTTGGTCGCTGATGAATTTGTTCTGACTGAGGAGTTAGGAATTCGTCAGTGCGAATTACCTACACAGTGAGGAACATGATAGCCCTGAGGAATATGAGAGTCCAATTTCCGACCGTTGCTGTGCTGCGTGCCAGCTGTCCCAAACTATCTTATCCACCTAACGGTCATATCATTGAGGGGCATTTATGTCTTATCATGTCGGGCTTCTCCCTAGGCTATAAATAGCCGCCCCCTACAACCACTAGCTGGTTGGTTGCTCCAAGAGAACTTGACACTTGTCCTTTGAGAGCAACCCATCCTCCGAGGACTTTGAGAGAAAATCATTGAGTGAGGAAAACCCAAAACCAAACCCCTACAAACCCAAAGTGATTGAGCATCACTGAAGAAATTGATCCTGCGTGGATCCGACGCTTGTTACCTTTGAAGACTGTGCTTCTTCCAGACGGTTAGGCGTCAAGGTCTAGAGCATCCAAGAGGAATTGTGGATCGCCGAGTGACCAAGTCTGTGAAGGTTCGGAAGTCGCCTGAAGACTTACCATGAGTGATTGGACGAGGTCTGTGTGACCTTAGTTCAAGGAGAATACGGTGAGGACTGGGTGTCCTGAGCTGCGTGCTCAGTGACTGGGTGTCCGGGACTGTGTGTCCTCGAGTT
Source organism: Triticum dicoccoides (assembly GCF_002162155.2). Lineage (NCBI taxonomy): Eukaryota > Viridiplantae > Streptophyta > Magnoliopsida > Poales > Poaceae > Triticum > Triticum dicoccoides. The sequence goes on from NC_041385.1 coordinate 17,869,315, forward strand.
TAAATACTGAGCCGCTCCAACCAGACGTACAACTAAGACAACAGTTGGAACTGGTCTACCAAATCATTGTCTTCACCAACCTAACTGGTTCTATTTCCTCAACCCTTTCATTTCCTCATTACTGTGTTGAGTGTTTGTTCATATCTGTGTTTGAAGACTTTGACTGAAGACTTCCTCAATTTCCTCAGTTCAATTTCTTCAGTCTGTTTGTCTTCATCTTGTGTTATCCTGTGATTACGCTTTCTGTACTCTGTGCTAGTCTTCATTTCATCATGATGACCATGCTTGTATTCTGTTATGCTTACTTCTGAGTACTTATTCCGCTGCTAATAGTTCTTCGCTAAGGAATTTCCTCACCGGCAAATTCCTCAGTGAAGAATTCATAAAAATCGCCTATTCACCCCCCTCTAGTCGACATAACGCACTTTCATGATCCCAACCTTCACCTCGTGCGCTCCGGAGCCCGCCACTGAACCGACCACCAGCCTGTGCCAACATGGTATTGAAGCATCCACGCCATCTCACCACGACACCATGAAGTGAGGTCTGCACACCGAAGACAAAGAGCGGGACTAGAGGCAGCAGCACCGTTAGCACGTGGAAGGGCTTAACCTCCACCGTCAACGACGGTAGCCCACCGGACGCAATAGCAGGAGCATACCAGGCCCGTGGGCCCATGGGCCCGGCTGGGCTCTCATAGGCCTGTAGAGCTCCCGCCTTCGCGCTAGGACCTAGATGGGGCCCGCAGGGCCCAGATCTGAGCCAGGGGCATGCCGCCGACCACCCCGCACCACCAAGCTGCTCTGCCGCCAACTCGCCCGCCGCCACTGGGTCGCCGTACCGCTACCAAACCGAGGAACACCACCACCGTCCCCTGTCCCGGGAAGGGGAAACTAGCGTGCGGGGACAGGAAGTCCCGCCGCCGCTGACACCACCTGGACCAGCACCGGGTCGACTGCTGGCGACGGCAGAGGAGGAAAGGGGGAGTTGGCCGCCGAGGAAGAAGAGGGGTGCGCGCCGCCCTGGCCACCTCCCGGGGGGCGGCGCAAGCGTGGATCCGGGAGGGAGGAGAGGGAGGGGCGGGGCCGGGCACGGACGACTGGCGGTCGGTGGTGGCGCGGGGGAGGAAGGATGGTTGGCGGCGTCGGGAGGTGACATGGAGGAACCCTAGCGAGAGCCTGGGTCGGGAGCAAGGCGCCTCCATTGTATTCCTTTTTTAGGGAGTATTTTATATCCTAGCGAGTTGTACTTAAGTTTAGTAACCCATAATTTTGTGCCTCCCATTGATGCCAGATTATGAAAACAATGAGTTAGATCCATCAATGGTACATGAACTTGTCCTGCATGCTCACTTTGGTCCATGATGTTGCAAACGCGACAAATGTGTCACTAAGCTCGTCTAGCGATCCCACTTTGGTACAAAAGCAACCAAAAAAGCTTGGTAGATCCTAAACTTGTCGAAGGTCCTTATGACCTAGACCAGGAAGCATACCCCCCCACACACACTTCTCCTTACTCAACACACCCAACCACACACTCCCGCCACCGCCGACTTCAATGACGCCCATCATCGTCACCGCCATTGTCGTGGTACTAAGTCTGACAGTAAGTATAGAGGGTAGGAATGAGGAGGCAAGGTCCTAGCTACAACGAGATTGTACACAAGTGTTTACGAGTTCAGGCCCCTCTTGGAGGAGGTAAAAGCCCTACGTCTCGGTGCCCTGAGGCGGTCGACTGGAATATGGTGTGTATTACATGGGGTGTGAACCCTTGTCTTAGAGGAGGGGGTGGCTTATATAGAGTGCGCCAGGACCCAGCCCATCTCCGTTACAGGGGTTCAATGTACATAAAGACAGGGCGTTACTAGTAACGCCAACTATAAAGTGCTATTAATGCCTTTGAAGACTGTGGAGTGAACGTATGGCCGTTGTTGTCTTGAGTGACTCCTAGTTTTCAATAGGTCGAGTGGTTTCTTGTATGGTCGAGTGATATCAGGAGGGAGGAGTACCTGAGTGATATGACTGGTCGAGTGGATTGCACTCGACGCCTCCAGTTGGTACTCTCTGTTGTCCCTTGGGTGCCTTTGCTTCTAGGGTAGTGACCTTGGGTAGGGCGTATAGATCAGGCCTATGACCCTACCCTAGGTCTATATCCTCATCATTAGCCCCCGAATGGGTTGAGGTCCGAGTGAAAAGAAGGTTGAAGTTAACCCTGCCTTAACCCTCATGCTTCGCAGACACTTGCGTTGGACTGGAGGTCCGTGTTGAAATTGCGTCTTCATTTCAGTCACCTTGATTGATTCAGTAGGTTGTCGAGTGGATTTTCACCGCCACCCTATTGAGGGTTACTTTTGACGCGCAATCTTCGGCACCATTGGTTACAGTATGTCCCGGATCTCGTGGGATTTGAAATTTTGGGGAAGGGCGCGGGACGGAGTGCGCCGCAGTGAGCGGAATTGATAGAGAGAGGCGCCTCGATCTCCACGCCACCTTTTTAGCCACGTACTCAGTGCGCGACTGTTGCGGTATTTGAGAGGATCGCTCGAGCCCACATGTCAGCCACTCGGAAGTGGCTCTTTATAAGGCGTCGGAGCCGAGGTGTCCGCACTGTGCGCACCCATCTTACCCCTTTCTCATCTGCTTCTCCGCTGCCCCTTTTCTCCTCCGCTCTCAATGCTGTCGTGCCGCCACCATGGTGAAGGACAGGATGGCGGCGCTGGAACACGCGAAGAAGGCGACAGGGGCGACGAAGGGCAAGAAAATGGCTCGGGGTCATCGTCAAGGTCCGGGCTGCCGGCGGGTTGGATCCACGACGATTGGATCTGATCTTTGCTCCAGTTAGAGGACTTGGAGGAGTTTGCCGACTCCGGTCTGATCATCGAGGGAGCAGCGAGGCTGCCAAAAGGGGAGATGGAGCCTCAGCCGCGGCCGGGTGAGTGCGTTTTGCTCGCCACCCATGTCGATCGGGATTTCTCCCTTCCCACGCATCCATTTTTTGTGGCTTCTTGAACTTCTTTGAAGCTCAGCTCCACCACTTCTCCCCCAACACCATTACGTACCTCGCCGCGTTTGTGTCCATGTGCAAAAATTTCCTGGGCTGTCGACCGCACTGGGGTCTTTTCAAGCATATCTTTACAATCCGCTCCCTGTCGGTGAAGAAATCCAATTCGAGTGATGAGAGGACGCATGTGATCCAAATGTGCAGGGGTTTGGGGATCCAGAATAGGAAACAAAGTGCTTTCCCTTCCATGACACTTCCCGAGTCGGTCAGGGGCTGGCAGTCGACCTGGTTCTACTGCCAAGACATTGTGACTCCCGTTCACTCAACCGGCCTTCCCCGCTTTTCTTTAGATCGCACCCAGCAACCTTCTTCGACAGTTGCTGAGAGGGTGGAAACGGACATGTTGGTGGAGAGAGTGGTTCAGTTGATCAATCAGGGTGTAACCGGCATGGACTTGTTGGAGGTGTTCCTCAGTCGATGCATCCAGCCGCTCTAGGCCAGTGACCATCCGATGTGTAAGTATTCTGGAGCCAACGACACCGCTCGGGTCCATCCAGAGGAGGTCTTAGCCGCGATGGTGGCCCAGTGGTTGAAAGGCATTATAGGAAACAAGGCTAACCCTAGAGGAGCCAGGAGAGTCGACCCATTTAGCGCCAACAACCAGCCAGATAAGGTTTGATCTTTGTTACCGACTGTTTTCCTGTATGTCTTGCATCTGTCTCTGAATCCGACTGAAATTTGTTTGACTCTTTGTCTTGTAGATTTACACTGAGATGTACTCTATGCCTAATGGTGAACAAGCTTTGGAGCAAGACCAGGAGGGGGAGGACAGCGCGGAAGAGAGCGGCGATTGGCAGTCTCCAGAGGATGACAACAAGGAGGAGAGCGACGAGTCGGACGATGATGAGGTGGTTGACTCGCCACCACCCTCATAGCGCCTATCCAAGCTTCTCCATAATCCGGCGGGCGGGCGCGGCAAGACCGCGTCTCCAAGCATCCAAGCACAGAAACGCACTCGGACATCGACTCCCGAGCCGACGAAGAAGGTCGCCAAGCAGCCCAAGGTCGCGCCCTCGAAGGCTCAGAAGACCTTGCCCAAGATCAAGATGGACGTTCCTGTCGCCTCTGGGTGAGCGCTCGATCTTTCTGTGTTTTCTTCTTCTGGCTGATCTTTCTGTTTTGACCGAGTGGATTATGAACTTTTTCAGCCCTGCAACTTCTGCGATTGACATGGACGTTGACAAGGCCCCAGGTGACGAGGAGGCCGACGACATGGTCACTTCCAAAGCTAGTAAGCCCTTTCCGATTAGGATTTGTTCTGTCGATTGGGTCGTTGGTCGAATGAACTCTTGAGATTGTTTTTGTTGCAGCTCCACAGGATGTTATTAATCTTCTGGATGACGAAGAAGAAGTGCCTCTGAGAGAGAGAAGAAGAAGCAGCAGGGCCTCAAGCGGGAAGGTGACCGAGTGTCAGGTGCCTCAATTGACGTTGGTGCTTGAGACAGTGGTCGAGCGATCCGGAGACCTGGCTCGGACTAGTGTCACCTTTGCCAATCCACTGTCGACTAACCGTCCATCGGGGTCGTCTGCTCAGGCCCCTGCTGCTCCAGTACAACTCCTCGCATCTGATCCCTTGACTGCCCTGATTGTGCTGTTGCTGTCGCTCTTCATTGCATACCAGAGTCCAGACGACCCGCCAAGTGCGGCCAGGGAGGCTCTTCTCCAGGTGAACCTTGTGATGGAGCAGATGAAGGTGGTGCATGAGGCCAGTCAGGTTGCTTACAATGCCGGCACTGCTCTGCAAGCCAACGTCCAGGTTAGTTGCTCTGCAAGCCAACGTCCAGGTTAGTTGATTTTCGACTGATCCCTTGTGCAGTAATAGATGTCATTGTTGTTTCACTGTCCATATGGTGTCCTTGGATGAGCGTTTTGGAACCTATTATGTGCATCTATGGATCTGCATTTCGCATCCAATCACCCACTGGGGTGTTTCTGCTTTAGAACTGGGTAGCTCTTTCATTTGAGTCGAGTGTTTTTCCGAACCATTGGGGGCACGAAGAGTGCACCCACTAGGTGTAGTCCCCGAGACCGCGGTCGACTTCTTGGTAGTCGGCTGGGGTCTGAGAGTCTCTCTTCTTCTTCTTTTTTTATTCATGTTGGGCAGACCATGTCGAGTGTAAAACCAGACCAGTGGGGGCACACCAAGTGCACCCACTGGGTGTAGTCCCCAAGACTACTATTGAATGTTTGATTCGGAGGTAGTCTTAGAACAATTTTCACTGTGATTATCTTTTGTTTCTGTCGACTGACATATCTTATTTGCTGACTGCAGAAGTCTTGTGATATTGGAGCTCAACTTTCCGAGCTGAATAAGAAGCAGATCAGCCTCAGCCTTGAGCTGGATTTGGTGAAGAAAAACCTCAAGAAGGCCCAGGATGAAACAACTATCATGGGAGGTAACCACTCGTCCACCGTCCACCTTATGATTCTCTGTCTCTTTTCTCAGTCTCTTTGAACCGAGTGATTCCACTCAAACGGATGTGCATAGTGAAACCATCAACTTCAAGATCATTTGAAGAATGTCATTTCTTTAGACAAAATGAAGCAAGCTCTGGAGAAGAAGGATCAGGATCTTGCCGCGGCCCAGAAGGAGGCACGAGAGACAATAGCACTTGCGGACAAGAAGCTGGCTTCAGTCAGCAAGTTGGAAGAGGAGATTGTGCAACTGAAGAAAGACAAGGAAAGCCTGACTGATGAAGTGGGGAGTATTAAAGCTAAGAAGGGCGAACTAGAGTCTTATCTGGGCAAGCTTGCTGCGAAGTTGGTCCTAAAACTTGAAGGTATGTCCCCTTGTTCGACTAATTTGTCAGTGTCGACTGACATGCCTTGTTAAACTGTCGATTCACTGTGTTTCCGATTGTGCAGAATTTTGCCAAGACTTTGAAGCAGAAACCAGGCGAGTCGAGACAGTTCTCGATCCCGTAAACTGTCGTGTCAAAGATGACGTTGCAATGAATGTGCTGTGGTTGGAGTCTCGTCTGGACAGTGCCATGGACTACCTCGCTCGACTGAAGGCTGCGATGACGCGGGTTGATGCTGAACTCTGGTGACGGTGTCCTGGACTAGGGGGTACTCACCACGTCGTCTCCCGATCAGTTGGATTGGGCCGAGGATCCCCATGGCCGTATACTCATGGGCCAGTCCGGAAAGTTGCCGCATACAAGGAAGATTCCACAAGACTTGGCGATAAAGACAAGGACTCCTCCCCCACCGGCGTATTCTGCTAGGACTCTTGTTATCCTAGGCCTCTGGTGCATTATATAAACTGAGGCCAGGCTAGTCGATAGAGATAGACAACAACAATCATACCATAGGCTAGCTTCTAGGGTTTAGCCTCCTTGATCTCGTGGTAGATCCACTCTTGTAACACACATCATCAATATTAATCAACCATGACGTAGGGTTTTACCTCCATCAAGAGGGCCCGAACCTGGGTAAAACATTGTGTCCCTTGCCTCCTATTACCATTGATCCTAAGACACACTGCTTGGGACCCCCTACCCGAGATCCGCCGATTTTGACACCGACATCTGGTCTCAGGCGGAACTCTTGCAGGACATCGAGTCTCTGATGGCTCAACTGAACCAGATCCCCGGCCGAGTGCAAGAATGGAAGAAGTCATCTACTCGTTGTGGTGTTGACGTTGCTCTGTCATTAATCCGAGTGCACTGCAAGGACGTTAGAGAAGACAAGCTGGCGGCACTCAAGGTTGCCAACACAAAGAAGCTCACTTTCCAGTCTTTCTTGGACACCTTCCTTGACGCCACGACTCGCATTGCAGACAGTATCGACCTTGACAGTTTCTTGATCCAGCAAGTCCTTCTTCGGCCGAGTGAACGAAACATTATGCCCTACCTTTATTTGCCTCGGAATGCCGAGTGGTTTATGTAACCACTAAACTCTTCCAGGCTTGATGCCTGAGTACCTCTGCCCGTCGTGCTTCTGAACTTTTGCGGGTTTTATCCGAACTTGGTTCTCCTTGAATATCATGGCTTTTGCTTGTATCGTTTCTGAATGTCATTCGACTCTGAGTGAGCTTGATCTTTCCATCGAGTGGACCTGACACCTCATCATCCTTGCACATCGAGATGGAACGTACATTGTACTTGTGACGCAGCCCATACGAGGTGTTCAGTCGACACCTCGTTGTCCTTGTGGATCGGGATGGAACGTACATTGTACTTGTGACGCAGCCCATACGAGGTGTTCAATCAACACCTCGTCGTCCTTGCGGATCGAGATGGAACGTACATTGTACTTGTGACTCCGCCAATACGAGGTGTTCAATCGACACCTCGTCGTCCTTGCGGATCAAGATGGAATGCACGTTGTATTTGTGACGCAGCTCATACGAGGTGTTCAATTGACACCTCGTCATCCTTGCGGATCAGGATGTTTTTAACTTAGGCGAATATGGGGTCTCACCTAAGCCCCCGAGTGGGAGGATTTCTCTCCACTTGGAACGTTTTTAACTTAGGCGATTACGGGGTTGTAGCTAAGCCCCTGAGTGGGAGGATTGCTCTCAACTCGGAATGTTTTTAACTCAAGCGATTATAGGGTTGCAGCTATGCCCCCGAGTGGGAGGATTGCTCTTCACTCGAAATGTTTTTAACTTGGACGATTACGGGGTTACAGCTAAGCCTCCGAGTGGGAGGATTTCTCTCCACTCGGAGTGTTTCTAACTTAGGCGATTACGGGGTCGCAGCTAAGCCCCCGAGTGGGAGGATTGCTCTCCACTCAGAATGTTTTTAACTTAGGCGATTACGGGGTTGCAGCTACGCCTTCGAGTGGGAGGATTGCTCTCCACTCGGAATGTTTTTAACTTAGGCGATTACGGGGTCGCAGGTAAGCCCCCGAATGGGAGGGATTGCTCTCCGCTCGGAATGTTTTTTACCTAGGCGAATCAGGTTCGCGGCTAAGTCCCCGAGTGGGATGATTGCTCTCCACTCGGAGTGTTTTTAACTTAGGTGATTACAGGGTCACAGCTAAGCCGCTGAGTGGGAGGA
>NC_041385.1:17877957-17903439 GCF_002162155.2 Triticum dicoccoides
GAATGTTTTTAACTTAGGAAATTACGGGGTCGCAGCTAAGCCCCCGAGTGGAGGATTGCTCTCCACTCGGAATGTTTTTAACCTAGGTGAATCAGGTTTGCGGCTAAGTCCCCGACTGGAAGGATTGCTCTCCACTCGAAATGTTTTTAACTTAGGCGATTACGGGGTCGCAGCTAAGCTCCCGAGCGGGAGGATTGCTCTCCACTCGGAATGTTTTTTTCAACTTAGGCGAATCAGGTTCGTGGCTAAGCTCCGAGTGGGAGGGTTGCTCTCTACTCGGAATGTTTTTTAACTTAGGCGAATCAGGTTCGTGGCTAAGCTCCGAGTGGGAGGGTTGCTCTCCATTCGGAATGTTTTTCAACTTAGGTGAATCAGGTTCACAGCTAAGCCACCCAATGGGGGATTTGGACACGAATGGTTATGGGGAATCAATCATTAAGATACTTTAAAATCTTGTCTTTGAAAAGCAAACTAAAGTACTCTTATTACAACTACTTGTCGGGTCGAGTGAATTTTAAGTATAGAAAGGACGAAGCAGATCTGCGTTCCATGCGCGTGGCTTGTCTATGTTCTTGGCTACGTTGTAGATGTGGTACGCTCCATTCTGAGGCACCTTGGTGATGATGAAGGGACCTTCCCAGGCCGGAGCGAGCTTGTGGGGCCGTTTCTGATCCACTCGGAGCACAAGGTCTCCTTCCTGAAATCCTCGACCTCTGACATTATGAGCATGGAATCAGCGCAGATCTTGCTGATAAATGGTCGACCGAATCAAAGCCATCTTGCGTTCCTCTTCCAAGAGATCAATTGCGTCTTCGCGTGACTGCTCTACTTCAGCTTATGAGAAGAGTTCCACTCGGGGAGCATTGTGCAGCAAGTCACTCGGTAGCACAGCCTCGGCGCCGTACACCAAGAAAAAGGGGTTTGGTGACTTGATCGGTTCAGGGTTGTTCTCAGCCCCCAGAGGACGGACGGTAATTCAGTCACCCAAGCACCAGCAGCATGCTTCAGGTCACGCATCAGCCTTTGTTTTAGCCCTTGAAGGATCAAACCATTCGCCCTTTCTGCTTGTCGATTCGACTGCGTGTGTGCGACGGACGCATAGTTAACCCGAGTGCCTTGGGACGCACATAATGCCTTGAACTCATCAAAATCAAAGTTGGATCCATTATCTGTGATAATGTTGTGGGGAACTCCATATCTGAATGTCAACTCTTTGATGAAACTGACGGCAGTGCCTGCACCAAGGTTTTTGATGGGCTTGGCTTCGATCCACTTGGTGAACTTGTCGACTGCTACGAGCAAATGGGTGAAACTGCTTGCGCTGGTCTTGAAAGGTCCAACCATCCAATCCCCAAACTGCAAACGGCCAGATGAGTGGAATGGTCTTCAGGGCAGATGCAGGCTTGTGGGACATGTTGGAGTAGAACTGGCAACCTGCGCACTTGTCAACTATAACTTTTTCCATCTCATTTGCCCGAGGCCAATAGAATCTTGCTCGGTATGCTTTGGCCACGACGGTCCGAGAGGACGCATGGTGACCACAGGTCCCCGAGTGGATATCGTTTAGGATCATTTGACCTTCTTATGGGGAGATGCAGCGCTGAGCCACTCCTGTGACGCTCTCTCTGAAAAGCTGTCCTTTTATCACCGTGAAGGCTTTGGATCGACGGACTATCTGGCGAGATTCATCCTCATCCTTTGGGAGTTCTTTCCTCAAATATATGTGACATACGGTACTGTCTGGCCGGGCGTGATCACCAAGACTTCCATGATCAAGTCGACCACGACTGGTACCTCGATCTCAGTCGGGTCAGTTGAACTTATTGATTGCGGGGGCTCTTCCTTGAAGGGATCTTCTTGTACCGACGGGGTGTGGAGATGCTCCAAGAACACGTTGCTGGGAATAGGTTTTCGAGTGGAACCTATCTTTGCCAGATCATCAGCAGCTTGATTCTTGATTCGAGGTATGTGGTGGAGCTCTAACCCCTCAAACTTCTTCTCTAGCTTTCTCACTGCATTGCAATAACCTGTCTTTGCGGGACTTCTGACGTCTCATTCCTTCATTACTTGGTTAACCACTAAGTCTGAGTCGCAATAAACCATCAAGCGCCGGACGCCGAGTGAAATGGCCATACGCAACCCATACAATAGCGCCTCATACTCTACTTCATTGTTCAAAGAATCAACGTGAATCTGGAGGACATAACTGAGCTTGTCTCCTCATGGGGATACTAAGACCACTCCTGCACCAGAGCCATTTAACATTTTGGATCCATCAAAGAACATGGTCCAATGTTCCAACTGGATTTGAGTCGGCTGCTGTTGTTTTGTCCACTCTGCGAGGAAATCTGCAATTGCTTGAGACTTGATGGCCCACTTTGCCACTCGACTAGTTGCATCTCTGTTATTCAGAATCTCTAACAATGGAGCGTCGCTGACGACTGAAACTGGGTGATCAGAGAAATAGTGTGCAACCTTCTTCATGGTCAGGTAAATCCCATAAACAAGCTTCTGATAGTGAGGATATCTCTGCTTGGACGGGGTTAAGACATCTGAAATGTAATACATGCGGCACTAAACTTTGAAGGCCTTGCCTTCCTCTTCCCGCTCGACTGTGAGCACTGTGCTAACAACTTGTCCCGTGGCTGCGATGGAAATCAGTAAAGTCTCCTTGCTGATTGGAGCAGCAAGCACCGGCTAGGTGGAAAGCAGGGCTTTGAGCTCATCAAACGCTGCTTCAGCTTCGTCATTCCACTCGAACTTGTGAGCTTTCTTCATCAATCGGTAAGAGGTAATGCCTTTTCACCGAGATGTGAGATGAATCGGCTCAATGCAGCTGAGGGAGTTCCGGACTAGGGGGTGTCTGGATAGCCGAACTATCATCGTCGGCCGGACTCCAAGACTATGAAGATAGAAGATTGAAGACTTCGTCTCGTGTCCGGATGGGACTTTCCTTGGTGTGGAAGGCAAGCTTGGCGATACGGATATGTAGATTTCCTACCATTGTAACCGACTCTGTGTCACCCTAGCCCTCTTCGGTGTCTATATAAACCGGATGGCTTTAGTCCTTAGGACGAACAATAATCATACCATAGGCTAGCTTCTAGGGTTTAGCCTCCTTGATCTCGTGGTAGATCCACTCTTGTAACACACATCATCAATATTAATCAAGCAGGACATAGGGTTTTACCTCCATCAAGAGGGCCCGAACCTGGGTAAAACATCGTGTCCCTTGTCTCCTGTTACCATCCTCCTAGACGCACAGTTCGGGACCCCCTACCCGAGATCCGCCGGTTTTGACACCGACATTGGTGCTTTCATTGAGAGTTCCTCTGTGTCGCCACCGATAGGCTCGATGGTTTCTTCGACCATCATCAACGATGCAGTCCAGGGTGAGACCTTTCTCCCCGGACAGATCTTCGTATTCGGCGGCTTCGCACTACGGGCCAATTCGCCTGGCCATCTGGAGCAGATCGAAAGCTACGCCCCTGGCCGTCAGGTCAGATTTGGAAGTTTGAACTTCACGGCTGACATCCGCGGGGACTTGATCCTCGATGGATTCGAGCCACAGCCGAGCGTGCCGCACTATCACGGCAAGCATGATTTAGCTCTGCAGTCGGACAGTACCCTGGAGGCCGCACTCGAACCCGCTCCGATCTTCAATTCGGAGCCGGCTGCGCAAATCGAGGACGGATGGCTAGACACCGCCTCGGGGGCTGCAACCTCTACGGCGATAGAGCCGAACACTAACCTTGTCCCTCATAAAGCTCGTGACTCCGAGGTGCCGGACTCCTTGCCGGACTCCGAACCTCCTGCGCCCCCTCCGATCGAATCCGATTGGGCGTCGATCATGGAGTTCACCACAGCGGACATCTTTCAACACTCACCTTTCGGCGACATCTTGAGTTCGCTAAAATATCTCTCGTTATCAGGAGAGCCCTGGCCGGACTGCGGTCAGGACGGTTGGGATGCGGACGACGAAGAAATTCAAAGCCCACCCACCACCCACTTGGTAGCCGCTGTCGACGATCTAACCGACATGCTAGACTATGACTCCGAAGACATCGATGGTATGGACGACGATGCCGGAGACGACCAAGAACCAGCGCCAACCGGGCACTGGAAAGCCACCTCATCATATGACATATACATGGTGGATATCCCAAAGGATGGGAATGGCGAAGGAACAGAGGAGGATGACCCCTCCAAGACACAGCCCAAGCGCCGGCATCAGCGGCGCCGCTCTAAATCCCGCCACAGCAAGAATGAAGATTCCGGCACCGGAGATAATAATACACCGGACAGTGCCGAAGACAACCCACTCCAGCAAGACCCAGCACAGGAGGATGGAGACGCCAGCCCTCGTGAGAGAACGGCAGAAGAAGAGGTAGAGGATTATATGCCTCCCTCTGGAGACGAAGCAAGCCTCGACGACGATGAATTCGTTGTGCCTGAGTATCCCGTCGAACAAGAGCGTTTTAAACGCAGGCTTATGGCCACGGCGAACAGCCTCAAGAAAAAGCAGCAACAGCTTAGAGCTGATCAAGATCTGCTAGCCGACAGATGGACTGAAGTCCTCGCGGCCGAAGAGCATGAGCTCGAACGCCCCTCCAAAAGCTACCCTAAACGCAAGCTGCTCCCCCGATTAGAGGAGGAAGCATATGAACCCGCATCACCAGGAGACAATACGGCTGACCGACCACCCCGTGGTCGCGACAGAGAGGCCTCTAGGCCCTTCACTAGACCCGTACCCCGGCATCACTCAAAAATCACAAGGCCACAGGGGAACGCTCCAGACTTGCGAGATATATTGGAGGATAAGGCAAGACAATCAAGATCGATCTATGGATCGCGTGGGCGCCCCACGGTACATGACGGCAACCGTCGCGCCGGACACAGTAAGTCCGGCCAGGCCGAACAAAACAGACAAAGCTCTTTTGAGCTTCGTCGTGATATCGCCCAGTACAGAGGCGCCGCACACCCACTATACTTCACAGATGAAGTAATGGATCATCAAATCCCCGAAGGGTTTAAACCCGTGAATATCGAATCTTACGATGGCACAACAGACCCCGCGGTTTGGATCGAAGACTATCTTCTTGACATCCACATGGCCCGCGGTGACGATCTTCACGCCATCAAATATCTCCCCCTCAAGCTTAAAGGACCAGCCCAGCATTGGCTTAACAGCTTGCCAGCAGAGTCAATTGGGAGTTGGGAAGACCTGGAAGCCGCATTCCTTGATAACTTACAAGGCACGTATGTGCGACCACCAGACGCTGATGACCTAAGCCACATAATTCAGCAGCCAGACGAATCGGCCAGACAATTCTGGACACGGTTCTTAACCAAGAAAAACCAAATCGTCGATTGTCCGGATGCGGAGGCCCTCGCGGCCTTCAAGCATAACATCCACGACGAGTGGCTTGCCCGGCACCTGGGACAGGAAAAGCCGAAATCCATGGCAGCCCTCACATCACTCATGACCCGCTTCTGCGCGGGTGAGGATAGCTGGCTAGCACGCAGCAACAACCTCAGCAAAAATTCTGGCAGTCCGGATTTCAAGGACCGAAATGGCAGGTCACGTCATAACAAAAACAAGCGCCGCATCAACGGCGACAATAGTGAGGATACGACAGTCAATGCCGGATTCAGAGGCTCTAAACCCGGTCAGCGGAAAAAGCCATTCAAAAGAACTGCTCCAGGTCCGTCTAATTTGGACCGAATACTCAACCGCTTGTGCCAGATACACGGCACGCCCGAAAAGCCAGCTAACCACACCAATAGGGACTGTTGGGTATTCAAGCAGGCAGGCAAGTTAATTGCCGAAAACAATGACAAGGGGCTGCATAGCGATGATGAGGAAGAGACCTGACCGCCGAACAATAGAGGACAGAAGGGTTTCCCCCCACAGGTGCAGACGGTGAACATGATATACGCAACGCACATACCCAAAAGGGAGCGGAAGCGTGCACTCAGGGACGTATACGCGATGGAGCCAGTCCCCCCGAAGTTCAATCCATGGTCCTCCTGCCCGATCACTTATGACCGAAGGGACCACCCCACCAGCATCCGCCACGGCGGATTCGCCGCATTGGTCTTAGACCCAATCGTCGATGGATTTCACCTCACCAGAGTCCTAATGGACGGCGGCAGCAGCCTGAACCTGCTCTATCAGGATACAGTGCGCAAAATGGGCATAGACCCCTCAAGGATTAAACCTTCCAAGACGACCTTTAAAGGCGTCATACCAGGTGTAGAAGCCAATTGTACAGGCTCAGTTACACTGGAAGTGGTCTTCGGATCCCCGGATAACTTCCGAAGCGAGGAGTTAATCTTTGACATAGTCCCGTTCCGCAGCGGCTATCATGCCTTGCTCGGACGTACCGCGTTTGCAAAGTTTAACGCGGTGCCGCACTACGTATACCTCAAGCTCAAGATGCCAGGCCCTAGAGGAGTCATCACGGTCAACGGAAACACTGAAAGTTCTCTTTGAACGGAGGAACATACAGCAGCTCTCGCGGCAGAAGTACAATGCAGCCTCTTAAGGCAATTCTCGAGTCCGGCTGTTCAGCGGCCGGACATAGCTAAGCGCGCCCGGAGTAACCTACAACAAGACCACCTGGCACGTTCCGAGCATGCGTAGCAGTGCGGCCCCAACCCCAGCCCTTGCAAAACATCAAAACAGGTCCTTCGCGTACACCATTACGCTCTGAAGATACCATGGGCATGGGGAGAGGGGCACGACCACGATAAGCCCAGACTGTGACTCAACCACACCAGGGGCTCTCAAGTGTGTCGTTCTATTTTTCTTTTTACCTTTTATTTTTTACCCACAGGACTCTGTTCGTCAGAGGCCCTATCCGGCAGCAGACCTGCCGAACTCACGATGCAACAACCAGGGAAGGATAAAGGCTACAACGAATATACAGGTGGTCTCCATTACGAGCATTTTTATACACCAATCCGCAGCCTACCCCTGGAGGGGGACATGTTTAACAGTCCCATCCCTTGCTTATCGCACTATTTGTATCGTTCTGCAACACTTATTGAATAAAACAATGCAACACCTTTTTGCTTATAATTGCATTTCTTTTTCATACATATGTTCATTTACGACACGTCGCATCCGTACACTTTGGTACGGCTAAAACACACCAGGGGCTTATGTTTCCCGCATCATGGTGTGATAAGTCCGAACACTTTCACAAGTGCGGCACCTCGAACTTATAGCATTATATGCATCGGCTCCGAATCATGTCTTGGGTCAATAGTTGGGTTTGCCCGGCTCGCATGTTTTGCTACCTTACGTTCCGTTGTATCAGCTAAGGTAGCACTGGGAGAACCACTGTGATTGCGCCCCAGTTGAGCTGGGTTAACGCCTCAGTGGAGAAAGCTAAAACTGACCGTCATGATGAGGCGAGAGCCGGTCGCTGTTCGAGAGGTTTTTGCGAGTCCTTAAAGACTTATGCCGCTTAGAGCGAGGAGCCGAATCTTGTCCGGCCCAGGCGTGGATAGCGCCCCAAATTCAGCCTTCCGAAGACTAGGGGCTTCGCCGAAATTTAAAATTATAGAATTCTATGGCTAAGTGAGAGTGTTCAAGCATTATAAGTCCGGTTGCCTTGTTCGCGGTGTTGAGCGCCTCCCTAGATGGACCCAAAAATGGGAACAAGAGTGCTCAAGTTTATCCCGAACACCCCAGCACTCGTGGCATGGGGGCTGAAGCCGATGACTTGCCATCTCTCAGATTTGATAAACAGCCGCACAAAAGGTAATATTTTAAATTAACAAGTGTTGCTTAGCGCATATGAACTAAGTTTTCAGCGCACAGGATAACAAAATGCGATTCTACTCAAAAATTACATCTTTGGAGCACTCCCCCGCAATAGTGCGGGCGCCCTTCAGCACACTCTTATAATACATGTCGGGCGTGCGATGCTCCTTGCCCTCTGGTGGCGGGTCCGTCACAAGCTTCTGGGCATCCATCTTGCCCCAGTGCACCTTTGCGCGGGCAAGGGCCCGACGGGCACCCTCAATACAGGCGGAGTGCTTGATGACTTCAACCCACGGGCACGCATCCACCAGCCGCCGCACCAGGCCGAAGTAGCTCCCAGGCATGGCCTCCTTAGGCCACAGCCGAACTATGAGGCCCTTCATGGCCTGTTCGGCCGCCTTGTGGAGCTCGACCAGCTGCTTCAGCTGGTCGCTCAGGGGCACCGGATGTCCGGCCTCAGCATACTGAGACCAGAAGACCTTCTCCGTCGAGCTCCCCTCCTCGGCCCGGTAGAATGCGGTAGCATCGGACACGCTGCAAGGAAGATCTACGAACGCTCCTGGAGAGCTCCGAATTCGGGTAAGCAACAGGTAATTAACACTCACATGCTTACTTTGCATGAAAAATGCCTTACCCGCTGCTATTTTCTTCACCGCCTCAATCTCCTGGAGGGCCTTGTAGGCTTCGGCCATAGCGGCTTTGGCACTCTCAAGAGCCGTTGCAAGCTCAGACTCTCGAGTCTTCGAGTCACGCTCCAGGCTCTCATGTTTTTTCATGAGATCCTGGAGCTCTTCCTGTACCTCCGCCACCCGCGCCTCCTGCTTCTCTCGCTCGATGCGCTCCGCGGCCGCATTGCGTTCGGCCGCGGCCACCTCCTCTTTCAGGGTCGCCACCTCGTTAGTGGCCCCTGCAATACCCACGTTATCCTTGTCATTCTTTTTGCAACCAAAATCCTTTTCTATAAGGTACAATTTTAATAAGGTGTTACTCACCTTCCTTGTCCTCGAGCTGCTTCTTGGCACGGCCGAGCTCGTTCTCGGACCGCTCGAGGTTTTCCTTCAAAGTATTGACCTCCGCAGTGCGGCAGAGGTCAGCAGCACAGCCTGCAATCACAT
Source organism: Triticum dicoccoides (assembly GCF_002162155.2). Taxonomy (NCBI): domain Eukaryota; kingdom Viridiplantae; phylum Streptophyta; class Magnoliopsida; order Poales; family Poaceae; genus Triticum; species Triticum dicoccoides. The sequence goes on from NC_041385.1 coordinate 17,886,847, forward strand.
ATTGACATATTTATTATGACTCCTGCGTATATATTTTTAGATCCTCAGTCCGGCTTTTCTTTCCGAACACCGAACCGAGCATCAGGGGCTACTGTCTAAGCGGTACCATTTTATACATATTGAAATTCTAACCTCAAAGCCTGTTAGAAGGCTGCTGCAGGCTTCGGTCAGCCCGCTCTTGGCGAGCTGCACCTTCTGAATCACCGCACTCATAACAGTGCGGTGTTCCTCTTCGATGGAGGCGCCGTTGAGTGCCTCCAGCAAATTATCCGGCACCTCCGGTTGGACAGAGGCAGCCGGCGTCACGGTCTTGCCCTTCTTGCGAAGGGGTCGCCCGCCGGACTCCAGAGCCACTGTGGGTTCCGGGGCCGAGTCCGGTGCAAAGTCCGGGAGGTTGTCCTGTGACACCTCCGGGGCCTCCTCCTCCTGGTGGGTCCCTTCCTAGGATCCTACCTCGGCATCGTCCACGGCACGGGGGGTGGAGGCAGTCGGAAGGGAATCCATATCCGACGCACCTAAGGACCCGCTCGACGAAGCGGGAAGATCATCCTTAGGCGGACTGCAGGGTTGTATGCGGCATTAGAAAGACATTATGTGACGAAAAATAAAAACCTCGAAGTTATTCGGGAGTCCGGATACTTATGATCTCGCCAGGGGCTTGGCCCTTGGAGGCCAGTCCTCGTCGTCGTCACTAGCGTTGGCGGAGCAGTCCGGGGGAAGAGTTTTTCCCTTCTTGGACCCTTCGGCCTCCCTTGTTGAGGAGGCCTTCCTTTTCTTCCCTCTCCCCGCTGGGGGAGAGGCTTTCTTCTTCTCCTCCTCGCCTTGGTGGGAGGAGTCGGCCTCGGATTCATCATCCGATAGCACCTGAAAACGGGAACTCTTTCGAGTCCCCGTGGCCTTCTTCTCCGGCACCACGTGGGGTGCCGGAGCCAGCAGCCCCGTTAGGCGGGCGTCCGCTGGGTCCTCTGGCAATGGGGCCGGACAGATAGTCCATTCGGCCTTCGCCAGCCAATCCTGTCAAAGGTAAAGGGAGTTTAGATCCCACATAGAGTCAAACTATGGAAAAAAAGTGGCAAAATCACTTACCTCGTCAGCTAGACGCTGCAAGCGGAATCCGCGATCTTCGGTAGCGGATGCGGGAGCATCGGCGCCCTCGAACAACACCTTCCAGACATCTTCGTACGTAGTGTCGAAGAGCCCGCTTAGAGTCTGGTGCTGCGCCAGATCGAACTCCCACATGTTGAAGCCCCATCGTTGGCACGGGAGAATCCGGCGGATGAGCATGACCTGGACTGCGTTGACAAGCTTGAGCTTCTTGTCCACCAGCTTCTGGATACAGGCTTGGAGTCCAGTCAGCTCCTCCGAATCCCCCCAGATCCGGCCACTCTCTTTCCAGGAGGTGAGCCATGTAGGGATGCCGGATCTGAATTCGGGGGCCGCTGCCAAATCAGGGTCACGCGGCTCGGTGATGTAGAACCACCCCGATTGCCACCCCTTAATGGTTTACACGAAAGTGCCCTCCAGCCACGTAACGTGGGACATCCTGCCCACCATGGCGCCTCCGCACTCCACTTGGCTGCGCTTCACAACCTTCGGCTTGACACTGAAGGTCTTGAGCCACAAGCCGAAGTGGGGCTGGATGCAGAGGAAGGCCTCGCACACGACGATAAACGCCGAGATGTTGAGAATGAAATTCGGGGCCAGATCATGGAAATCTAGGCCGTAGTAGAACATGAGCCCCCGGACAAAGGGATGAAGTGGGAAGCCCAGTCCGCGGAGGAAATGGGGAAGAAATACTACCCTCTCATGGGGCCTGGGGGTGGGGATGAGCTCTCCCTCGTCGGGGAGCCGGTGCGCGATGTCGCTGGACAAATATCCGGCGTCGCGCAGCTTCTGGATCTGCCCCTCCGTGACGGAGGAGGCCATCCACTTGCCTCCCGCTCCAGACATAGTTGGAGAAGGTTGAGGTGAGAAGTGCGGACTTGGGCGCTGGAGCTCGAGTTCGCGGAGATGGATAAGCCAAGGAGGAAGAAGGCGCAGGAAAAAGGGTTGGATCTTTATCCCCTTATATGGGCGGACAAAAACATGTGTCCCCACCGGCCTGGTAAAACTCGCTTATCTCCCAAGCGTCACAATCAATAGCGCGGTTGGGTTACCCACGTCCGTATTGATGGGAATCCCGGAATAAGGGGAACACGATCTCTGCTTCGACAAGACGTGCCAAGGAAACCGCTTCGCTAAACGCGCGGAGGTGGAACAGTAAAAACGATTTCAGTAAAGGCTTGGTAGTGGTGTGACGTCATGCCACAAAATACATCAGCAGATTGAACTTGTGTAATGTTATTCTCTCTACGGTGGTGCGTGGAATTTATTTTTGCAGAGCCGGACACTATCCTGGCGTTCACAATCTTCAGTAAATTATTCGGAGGAAGAACCCGCCTTGCAATGCCGAAGACAACATGCGCGCCGGACTTGTCGTCATTGAAGCCTGGTTCAGGGGCTACTGAGGGAGTTCCGGACTAGGGGGTGTCCGGATAGCCGAACTATCATCGTCGGCCGGACTCCAAGACTATGAAGATAGAAGATTGAAGACTTTGTCCCGTGTCCGGATGGGACTTTCCTTGGCGTGGAAGGCAAGCTTGGCCATACGGATATGTAGATTTCCTACCATTGTAACCGACTCTGTGTAACCCTAGCCCTCTCCGATGTCTATATAAACTAGATGGCTTTAGTCCTTAGGACGAACAACAATCATACCATAGGCTAGCTTCTAGGGTTTAGCCTCCTTGATCTCGTGGTAGATCCACTCTTGTAACGCACATCATCAATATTAATCAAGCAGGACGTAGGGTTTTACCTCCATCAAGAGGGCCCGAACCTGGGTAAAACATCGTGTCCCTTGTCTCCCGTTACCATCCGCCTAGACGCACAGTTCGGGACCCCCTACCCGAGATCCACCGGTTTTCACACCGACAGCAGCCAAACAACCAGTAAGCTTCTGGAGGTCGTGCACATGCACTGGGCGTTTCATTCGGAGGATTGTGCCAATCTTCTCTGGATTCGCGTAGATTCCTTGATTGAAAACGAGAAAATTGAGCAACTTTCCGCCGGGGACTCTGAATGTGCACTTCGATGGATTAAGCTTGATATCATACCTTCTTAGGTTGGCAAAGGTTTCAGCAAGGTCAGACAGCAGGTCAGAACCTTTGCATGACTTAACCACTATGTCGTCCATGTATGCTTCCACATTCTGACTAATTTGAGTGAGTAGGCACTTCTGAATCATGCGCATGAATGTGGCACCAATATTCTTGAGGCCAAATGGCATAGTAACATAGCAAAAACACCCGAACAGGGTGATGAAAGCTATTTTTATCTCATCGGGTCCATACAATCAGATCTGATGGTACCCAGAATAAGCGTCCAGGAAGGACACTCGCTCACATCCCGTAGTTGAGTCGACTATCTGGTCGATGCGGGGCAGAGGAAAATGATCTTTCGGGCATGCCCGATTGATATGCTTGAAGTCAATACACATTCGGAGTGATTTATCTTTCTTGGGAACCATAATGACATTTGCGAGCCACTCGAAGTGGTATATCTCATTGATGAACTCAGCGGCCAGAAGCCGAGGCACCTCCTCGCCAATTGCCTTTCTCTTCTCCGTGGCAGACCGACGGAGATGCTCCTTAATGGGTTTTTTCTTTTGGTCGACTCGCAAACCGTGCTCAGCCAGTCCCCTGAGTACACCTGGCATGTCAGCTGGCTTCCATGCAAAGATGTCCCAGTTCTCACGGAAGAACTGGATGAGCGCTTCTTCCTATTTGCTGTCGAGTGTAGTTGAGATATGGGTCGGAGCAGCATTGGGGTGGGTCGGGTGAATGTGGACTGGCTTGGTTTTGTTGGCCGACTGAAATGCAGACTCCAAAGCAGGCCTCTTGGCACGCAGCAAATCACTCGGATCTGCAGTTTTCAGGTACTCTTGAAACTCTACCACTGCCATCTGCTCATCTTCTATCTTTGCACCATCCTGAAGACAGTCTTCTGCTCTCTTACGGTTGCCTGAAACCGTTATCACGCCTCTGGGGCCAGGCATCTTGATCTTGAGGTATACATAACACGGTCGAGCCATAAAGCTAGCATATGCAGGTCTGCCCAGAATGGCATGATAGGCACTCTGGAAATCCATGACCTGAAACATCAACTTCTCCTTGCAGAAATTCTTCTCATCACCAAAAACCACATCAAGAGTGTTTTGCCGAGTGATTAGGCTTTCTTTCTTGGGATGACTCCATGGAATCGCATGTTTCTCTCACTGAGTTTGGACATCGGAATGCCCATTCATTTGAGCACCTCAGCATACAGAATATTCAGACCACTGCCACCATCCATCAGAACCTTGGTCAGTCGGGTGCCCCCAACGACTGGGTCGACCACCAGCGTTTGCCGCCCAGGGGGGGCTACGCGTGCCGGGTGGTTGGACTGGTCGAATGTGAAGGGGTTTTTTGACCACTTCAGATACCTTGGTGTTGCCGGAGCCACCATGTTCACCTTTTTGTTAATGAACTTCAGTCGACTTCTGCTCTCGGGATCTGCAAAAGTCACCAAGGTGGAATTGACACTGGGGTAACCATCCTCATCCTCCTTATCTTCTTCTTCCTTGTCGGACTCTTTGTCATTTTCATTGGGTTTGCTTCATCGGAAGTTCTGGATTAGGAGTCGACATTGTCGAGTGGTATGCTTGGGGAGAATCAAGTTCCCCTCCTCATCCTTCTTAGTGTGAATGTGACACGGAAAATCCATCACATCGTTTCCATCTTGGTCCTTCGCCTTCTTAGGGGTCCAAGGACCTTTGGGTTTGCCTTTGAACTTTCCTTGATTCAACACTGCTGCCTCGGCAGGACCAGCTTCCTCAGCCTTCCGCTTCTGCTTCCGACTGGAATTTGCTCCTCCGGTGTCCTGGGCGATTGTTTTGTGCTTACCGCTCCGGAGTCAGTCCTCCTCTTTGCCGTTAGCATACTTGGTGGCAATCTCCATCATCCGAGTCAGGGTCATATCTCCTGTTCGACCGAACATCAGATTGAGCTCTCTGTAGCGAAAGCCTTCTTTGAAGGCACATACTGCTTGGTGATCTGACACATTCTCCACTATGTGGTGAAGAGTGATCCATCTTTGGATATAATCTCTCAAGGTTTAATTCGGTTTCTGCACGCAATGCTGCAACTCCGGCAGACCTGCAGGTCTCTTGCAAGTGCCCTCGAATGTTCTGGTAAACACTCGGGCTGACTCATCCCAACTCAAAATGCTCCTAGGGGCCACCTAAGTCAACCAAGACCTGGTAGAACATTAAAGCATCAGAGGGAGGTGCTTCATGGCCACCTCATCGCTGCCGCCACCAATGTGCATAGACACTCGGTAATCCTCAAGCCAAGTGTCGGGCTTCGATTCTCCCGTGAACTTACTGACGCCAGTCGCCAATCTGAAGTTATGAGGGATCTCAGTGGCCCTGATGGCTCTTCCTAAAGACTCTGGCCAGAAACATGGACCCTGCTTCCACCGGGTCTGTCCCTATCCAACCCTTCTCTGCATACTCTGTTCCGGTCGACCAAACCCGGCACAAGGATGGACCTTGCGTCAAAGCCAGGCTCTCTGGGTCGATTGGAACTCTGCGGTTGTTTCCATACGGACGCCTGTCATCATATCGCTGGGGCCTGTATGATCCGTCCCTCGGAAGGGCCGAAAGCGCTCGAAGGTGGTTGTCGTGGGCATACTCGCGATCATACTCTCCATGAGCTCTTCCCAGACGCCGATCCTGGCGGCGATCATGATCTTCACGCTGCAAAGGTGACCTAGGACTATGTGCCGACTGAACGATGTCTGCTCTTACTGACCTGTTGTGGATTCTCTTCCGCGACTGGGATACAACAGAGTTCTGGTCTCCCACTGCTCGGAGCAGTGCTCTGATTTGTTCCAAGCCCCTCCCAGCCTCTGAGCAGGATGGCTGGATGGACTCTGCGATACGTGCAGCAGCTGCTAAATTCTAAATTGGTGTATGGAATACGTGAGTTTCCGGTGGAAACAATTGTCGTGAACACCGACTGGACCCAGGGATCAGTCGATGGGCATGCTCGACGAGAGAATGTTGGAGATTCTCCAAACAGGTGCGCTCAGCCAGCGTGGCCAGGCGTACTGCCTCCAAGGCCCGAGCCTCGGCGGTTTCCCCAATAATAGGGGTCTAAAGAGCCTCCACGTTACGGCAGTGCAGCTCGCCCCTTTGCTGTGAGTTGAGAGGCTGAGGTAGATACTCCTCATGACCGAATGACGCGCCATCATCGTCCCAGTCGCTGCCGCTGCAACGAAAACCAGGTGGGCTGCGATGGGAGTCGACCTTAAGGACATCCGCGTGGGGTCACAACTCCCACTCTCGGAAAAGGTGTCTACATAATCAGTCGACAGGTCGACTAACCCGCAGCGAAATACGTCGGTATGGATCGCCGCAACTTGGGGGTGAGCGCCTGACGGGGCACCGCGTGCTTCACCCATCGCTGGAGCCGCGAACGACCATATCGCTTGCGGCGGTGTCCAACAGAGTGAGACGATGACGTGAGGACCGACTGATATGGAGTCGACGACTGCCGGAGGAGGACGGCGCAGGCACTCGCGCGGAAGTGCGATGAGCCACGAACCTGGAGGGCCTCGACGTCGAGGGGGCCTCCTGAAGCCACGCAGAGTCGTCGGCGACGAAAGTGAGCGCACTGAGTCGGAACTCGCGACCCATGATCAAATGGCCGCCAGAAGCCATGTTGATAAAGATTGAAGAAAACACAATCTCGCTGGAAGTCGCTAAGACGCTTTGCCCCAAGGTGCGCCAACTGTCGTGGTACTAAGTCTGATAGTAAGTATAGGGGGTACGAATGAGGAGGCAAGGTCCTAGCTACGGCAAGATTGTACGCAAGTGTTTACTAGTTCATGCTCCTCTCGGAGGAGGTAAAATCCCTACGTCTCGGTGCACTAAGACGGTCGACTGGAATATGGTGTGTGTTACAGGGGGTGCGAACCCTTGTCTCAGAGGAGAGAGTGGCTTATATAGAGTGCGCCAGGACCCAGCCCACCTCCGTTACAGGGGTTCAATGTACATAAAGACAGGGCATTACTGGTAACGCCAGCTATAAAGTGCTATTAATGCCTTTGAAGACTGCGGACTGAACGTCTGGCCGTTGCTGTCTTGAGTGACTCCTGGTCTTCAATAGGTCGAGTGGTTTCTTGTATGGTCGAGTGATATTAGGAGGGAGTAGTACCTGAGCGATATGACTGGTCGAGTGTATTGCACTCGATGCCTTCGGTTGGTACTCATTGTTGTCTCTTGGGTGCCTTTGCTTCTAGGGTAGTGACCTTGGGTAGGGCGTATAGGTCAGGCCTATGACCCTACCCTGGGTCTATATCCTCATCAACCATTGCCTTCCATTGCAGACACCCAGCTTTTCATAGTTGCCAACCCTCCCCGATCTTACCCACAACGCCTCCCTTCCGATTTGTTGCCGTTAATTTGCTAGATCTAGAGCTCCCCCGACTGCCTCTTTGACCTGCTTCATCTTCCTTGGTGCAACGGGCGCCCAACATAGCTACTCCCCCAACCTACCTTCTCCCTCTTCATCATTAATTAGTCAATTAGCTAAACACTTATAAGTTTGTATTTTAGGTACACAAACCCTTGTTGTTTGTAGGTGTAGTTAGGTTAGTTCAGTGGCTAGGTTTTTCTAAATAGTTTTAGGTAATTACATCTTGTCGTCGATTTGTCACGGCAGATGTCCTAATGTAAGGACTTAGTCGCGAGACCAACGCATCTATGTGGTAGCTTGAAGGGGTTGAGCGGAATCGAGAGACGCAACACACAAGACGAGGATTTAGACAGCTTCGGGCCCCGGGAAATATCGTCCGGTAATAACCCTACATGTTGTTTGTGGCTAGGTCTCATTATGATCATGTGGGAGTCGCCGTAAGCCGGCTCTCCTCCTTGTGTCTAGCCCTAGATATTGTTTCTTGTTGCTTGTCCCCTCTTGGGGTGCCCTGCCCCTCCTTATATAAGTTAGAGGGGCGGGTTACATGTGGAGTCCAAATAGGATTAGGACTAGCCTATCTTGTACTACAAGATGGATACAAGTCCGGGTCTTGATTCCTTGTAAGGGAGATATTCCTCACGCCTTTCCTCTTAAGCCGGCCTATCATAACGTAAGCCGGCCTTCTGGGCCTTGAGCCTCCTGGGCCCCCGGGTCTTGTCGCTCCTCTGATCCGCTTGCCAGGTCACCCATAAGTCGCCAGGATCGGGCGGGTCACTTAGTGTGTCGTCCAGTCAGGGCGGGTCATTAGTGAGTCGCCAAGTCCGGCCGGGTTATACTTCCGGTCGGGTTACACCGCGGGGTATATCCCCGACATTAGCCCCTAGTTTAATATGGATTTATCCATCTTAAACTGATCCTGTAAAACAAACACAAAAACAACTTTGATAGATTCTGTTCCGGGTTAAAAATTATTGTACGCCGACACCTGATCATCCTTAATTCCTTGTGCTCCGGGTTAAATATTCTCCTGAGATGGGACCTGATTATCCTTAAGTCCAATTGTCATTTCCTTTATTTAGAAAATCCGGGTCAAATAAGCTAGCTTCATACTCAATTTGCTGATGTTGGTTTCTCACAGAAAAATATTGTGAAGAATAATCCACTTGAGTCGGCTTGCAAGGCGCCGGGTTAAATAATTTTGGTCTTCAAATACTCATCTGATATTCAGCCGACTTGAAGATGTAAAACTTGCCGGTTTATCATTACCAAAAACTACCGGATTGTAAAATAGACGATGCCGGGTCATAATTGTTGTTGACACCGGTTTATGTAATTGACCCTCCTGATTTGCTCAAAACTGATAATTTGAAGATTTTTCTCCCTTATATCCATATTACCTATAGCCCCCAAGTCTTGAGCAGAACAAAGTGATGGTTTAAGACTTGCTCCAATAAATGTTGCAACCTTGAAAAAATACGGTTTATTCATCTCAATCATATAAACTGAATATTCCGCACATGTAGCCCCCAAGTGCCGGGTTGTCATGCTTGCAGCAACCTGGGACTTGTAAGTGCTTTATGATCATGAAAATTTCAACCAGTGTAACCCCCAAGGGCCGGGTCATTATGCAATAATGAGCAGGGACTTTGTAGATATAACCATGTAAATTTGAACAGCAATGTGTAGCCCCCAAGGGCCGGTTTAGTAAATACTAAGTTGGGACTTTGATAATAACAGCATATAATATAGTCTCCACCATGGGGCTTGAACCCACGTCCACAAGGTTAAGAGCTTTGTATTCCACCAACTAAATAATGGACTGTTCAATATAATTGATTAATTCTTGTGTACCTTAAACTTTTGACAGGAGCAATTGGTATCCCCCGAGGGCCGGCTCATTACGATGTGATGAGTTGGGTCTTCAATGAGGTGAGCAAAGATGACTTTGCATTAGCCCACAAGTGTCATGGTGCATGCTTGCAGCGACAAGAGACTTGCATATTTGATGTAACCTCAATTTGAATAATGTAGCCCCCAAGTGTCGGGTTGTAAGCCTGCAGCGACTCGGAACTATTTTCTTCATTGTAAAATAAATCATGCCCATTGATAAAGATAATAGCCGTTGCGCTAAAGCGACTTTGAAAACCTCAATCATAATACTGGTTATTGATAATCATAACAGAAATCCAGCCATGTTGACTATTCAAGATTTGAATAATATAATCCGGTATAAAAATCTCAATCATTCAATATCATCATGAAAATCCAGCCAGTTTTGGCTATTAAAGATTTGACTACCTCATCGGTTGACAAATAAATCCGGAGTTTAAATACCTGGCGGCTCTTGGCCGATGACGACTTAATGCACATTCATTGTAACCCGGTGGCCTATAGCCCTTGAGAAAATCAATAATTGATAACCCTTCGAGACACCAATTTCAATGATGAGTTTGGACTTAAGCATTTATGTAAGCCATAGCTCTGTAAATCCTGCACAGAGTTTAAACAACATATGCCCTGGCGACTTACTGTCAAAAGCCAGGGCAGGTAACCACCCAAATATAGTCTTATCCTGCACACAAGTAGATCACAAGATCCCTATGATCCTTTGAATGATACCACCAGTTTATGTGACCCGGACAGTGAAGTTGATAACTCAACTCTGTAAGAGCCGGCACATATGATATTTTTTATGTGCTGACAACTTTATTGATCAAGGTTAAGCCGGTGGAATCGAAACCACTCCCTAGATGCTTTCAAACATGATCAAAAAGTCTCAAGACAAAGTCAAATAACTATGATTGCAAAAAACTGTACAAGAAACAAACACATTTTTGAGGCTTCTGATTCGAATACGATCAGTAAACCGTTCCAAAGGGGTTAAGCTAAGATTCGAATACTATCATATAGCCCCCAGTGGCTTTGGCGATGCCGATCAAGAGGGTATCGACAGCTATGTTCTCTTTGGTTCGAATACGACCTATGTTTGAACAGGAAGCCCCCAAATGACCTTAAGAGTTGTTTAACGACGCTGATTCGAATACGATCCACGTCGATTCCCAAAGGGGTTGAGCTATGATTCGGATACGATCAAGAAGCCCCCAAGTGGATTCGGCAGTTTGCCAATCAAAAGGGTATCGACAGCTATGTTCTCTTTGGTTCGAATACGACCTATGTTTGAACGGGAAGCCCCCAAGTGACCATATAAGTTTTGGCATTGCGCCGATCAAGAGGGTACTGATAGCTATACCCGATGAGCAGGAAGCCCCCAAGTGACCATAATAAGATAAGCCGTAAGGCAAGATACCTATGTTTGAACCGTGCATCATGGCAGCAAGTTCTTTTTGGCAACCTTTAATCTTTCTGAGAACTCGAACTTGCGAGAGATTAATTCTTTTTGAACCGGAAGTTTAAACCGGATTTGAAAACTTCAAAACTTTGTGAGAGATAAATTTACCTTGAGCCGGATTTGAACCGGATTTGAGAGCTTCAAAGCCTTGTGGTAAATAAATTTCCCTTGAACCGGTTTTTAAACCAGATATTAAGAGTGTCAGTGCCTTGTGGGAGAGAGATGTCTCTTGAACCGGACTTTAAACCGGAGTCCTTCTTTTTAAGCCGGAAATTTTTTGACGGCCTATAAATTTTTCACCAATATAGCGGTAGCCTCTGGAACCGGGTTACCTTCCCTTCAAAGACCCGGAGTTCTTGAATCCATTGAAACCGGCTAATTTTGCCGAGTCATACCATTGTAGCCCCCGAGTCTCAAGACGACTCAAGGAGTTGGCTTGAGATTCTCCATATTTGACCATAGCAGAAGGTGTATATCATTGGCGTTGATAGCGCGATGTGAATCCACAGAAGGTTGAGGTGACTGTGGTGGGTTATAAATGATCGCGTATGAGCCGTGTCAACAACTCGGCCAATGGCTCCTTCCAACTAGCAGTTTGAGGTTAACCAAACCATAGTTGCAGCGACTTGTGCGCCTGCCCATTGAACCGTCCAGTGCAGACGACGGATGATAGTATATGATAATTCGTCTCCAATTTGTTGGAAGAAAACCGGGCTTCCCAAGTAGTGACTTGCTCATACTCAATAAAAGCTCATGCAGACAGGTGTTATACTTCCGGTCGGGTTAGTGACTTGCTCATACCCATAAGTCGCCAGGATCGGGCGGGTCACTTAGTGTGTCGTCCAGTCAGGGCGGGTCATTAGTGAGTCGCCAAGTCCGGCCGGATTATACTTCCGGTCAGGTTACAACGAGGGGTATATCCCCGACACATCTAGCTATTTTTTAGATAACACAAAGCTAATTTCTATAAAAAATGTTTATTCAACGCCATTTGTTAGTCAATTAGCTAAAATTTATTGTATGCTAGGTCTCAAGTAATTTGCTAGTAAATTAGCTAGAAATTGCTAATTTATATTTTCTATGAAACTGAATTACCTAATTTTAGGTTGCTATGTAGGTGATTAATGATGATGTTATGTGACATGTGTTAAAAAGAGGATATTGATGTGTGTGTGTGGCTATAAAAATGTTAGAATAAAATTTTAAAAATATTATATCTGATGTGATGTGCTGGAAGTGTAAGTGATGTGATTTGTCTATGTATGCCATGTTATATCATAAGTGTAGAAATTTGTAAAAGTAAAAGTAAAATGTAAAGAGTTGCCATGGCACTAGAAAATAACCCACAAGTATTAGGGATCGCAATAGCTTTCGAGAGTAGGGTATTCAATCCAAATTTATAGATTTGACACAAGTGGAGCTGAAGAATATTTGTAAGTATTAGCAGTTGAGTTGTCAATTTAACTACACCTGGAGACTAAATATCTGCAGCAGAGTGATCTGTAGCACAGTAGTATGATAGTTTGATAGTAGGAGTAACAGTAGTAGCAGCAGTGGTAACGGTAATGGCAGCAGGAGTAATTTTGTAGCAGTTGTAACAGTAACAATAGCAATAGTAAGTCAGCAAGAGCAATCTGTGAAAAGCTCGTAGGCATTTGATCGGTGATAACATTGGATAATATTCATCATATAACAGTCATAACCTAGAGCGAGATAGAACTAGCTCTAGTTCATCAATATAATGTAGGCATATATTCCGTAAATAGTGATACACCACCACAAAAAAAAAATTCTCCACCGCCGCCCTCTACACCCGTAGCCGTCGGAGGAGGCCACCATGGCTGATGGCGGCGGCCGGGCCCTCCACGCCCTCATTTTCTCCTCTCCTTCCTACCCCCTTTCTCTCCCATGCTGCTGATATGCGATACTTCTTCCGGCCAGCCGCGGCTCGTGCATTGGTGTTGCACTGGATGAGTTCTACTCTGGGCGCACGACCCTTGCCGCAATCGCTCTTTAGGCTAGTGTCTCATCCGATCCCGTGCCAGATCGCGAGCGGATGGACTTTGAGAATCCAAGGCAGCAGCGACAACGCACTGCAGGAATGCATCGGTGGCCTCGTGACGTGGGGAACGGCCGGATCTAGCTTCGCCATGTCCAGCAGCTGCGGCGACATGGGCACCATGACTGCGGTTCAGTGCTATCCTGCTTGGGTTTGCTTGGGCGTCGGTTCAGGGCCTCCCTCCTGGATTTTGCCTGCGACAATGTCCTCCATTGGTGGCTGGCGCAGGAAGATGCAAAATCTATGGATAATAACTTGACGTAAAGGGTATGGTTGTGCACTGACGGCAATGGGAATCCAGCATATTTTATGTAGCTGCTGGGATCGAGGAAAAGCGGCGACGACAACACATAATTGACTTCGACTTGGTGGTGCTTCTCGGGTACCGTCTTGAGCTCCGGGGGTGAAAAAGCTAGGTCTGTCCGACCTGGCAATGACGAATGTTTTGCATCATTACCTTGTTGAAAGCATTGCTCGGATATGCTTCGACTATTTTTTTGGGTGAAAACCTATATTTGGCTTTGGTGGTTGGATCCGACGATGGCGACGCTTGAGCGTCGCTTCCTTCATATAGGCGTTGTTGTTGACGAAGGTCATTATCCTTATGGTGTCAAAAGATAGCGGATATGGTTGTTGCTGTAGTTGGTAGATTCCTTCATGATCTTTTTCCCTCGGTTAGGCATGGCTTTGGTGTTGTATGACTTTGCACTTTTCCAACGTTTTTCTATGTGTGTGTGTTAGTGTTGGCTGTGTGCATCATAGCTATACAGAGGCCGGTTTATTTGCTCATTCTATTTGTACCTGCTTGATGCTTCATTTTAAGTCAATAAAATTCACCTTTTGTCAAAAATAATAATAAGCACGGACTCTGTAGGGAGGGAGCATCCACCCGGGCCTATAGCTGATAGACGGAGGATTGAGTACTACTGAAACCAACAATTCTCTAATCATACACGAGTGCTCGTGATTCAATAGTTATTCCCGCGCCACTGCCAGCGCAGCCACCACAACCATGGCCGGCTCAGTTACCACAACGTGAGCCGGCCGTCAGCTGCCGCTGGATCTGCGCCTGAAGCGGCCCTCGTTCCCCATCGCAGAAGCTCCCGCCTCCAATCCCACCGGCCTCCCCACTCAGAAAGAGGAGAGGGGCTCATGAGTTGTTGAGATGAGAAGGAGGGAGCTGGGAAGGAGGAGGAGTAGTAGCGACGACTCAGACCTGGGAAAAAGGGCGACGCGGCGAGAGCAGCGGCGGTGCTGCATGTTAGGGGAGATGAGTCCGTGCACGAAGATATTTTATTTTACCACGGGCGCACGTGGATGGGCAGAGGGTAACCCGATCGCTTACCGAACGGGGCCCGCACATCGACTGGTCACTCCTTCGAAGTGTGCGGCGATGACCAGGTCAAAATTGAGGACCAAAATCGAAATTCAAAGCTCAATTGATTCCCTTGGAGTTTACCCATAGGGAGCTTAGTGATATAAGCGATTAGCAGCGAAAGATTCCTCGAATGTGCATGTGTATGCCGTGATGTGCACGGCGCACTCAATGCATAGTTTATCTGCAAGTGTATATCAATAAACATTTCATTTGAGCAATAAAGTTTGGTACCCCTCAGAAAAAAAAATCTGCTAGTGTGAAGTGTTTCAAGAAATAAAAACCGTACGCCAATGTATTCCTTTTCTAGGGAGCATTTTATATGCTAGGGAGCTGTAGTTAAGTTTAGTAACACATAATTTGGTGCCTCCCCCTGATGACAGTTTATGAAAACAATGAGTTAAATGCATCAATGGTACATGAACCTGTCCCACATGCTCACTTTGGTCCATGATGTTGCAAACACAACAAATGGATCGCTAAGCTCGTTTAGCGAGCCCACTTTGGTACAAAAGCAACCGAAAAAACTTGATAGACCGAAAACTTGTCGAAGGTCCTTATGACCTAGACCGGGAAGCATGCCCCCTTCTCCTTACTCAACACACCCACCCATCCAGTCCCGCCACCGCCGACTTCCCTGCCACCCATCATCGTCACCGCCCTTGCGTTCCATTGCAGACACTCTACCTTTCATCGTTGCCGACCCTCCCTGCATCTGAGCTGCAATGCCTCCCATCCGACTGTTGTCGTTAATTTGCCAGATCTAGAGCTCCCCCGACCGCCTCTTCGACCTGCTTCCTCTTCCTTGGTCTGCAGCCGGCGCCCAATGTAGGTCCTCCCCTCCCTACCTTCTCCCTCTTCAGCGTTAATTAGTCAATTAGCTAAACATTTATAAGTTACCATTTTAGGTATACATACCGTTGTTGTTTGTAGGTGTAGTTAGGTTAGTTCATTGGCTAGGTTTGCTAAATAGTTTTAGGTAATTGCATCCAACTATTTTTTGGATAACATAGAGCTAATTTCTAAAAAAAAGTTTGCTTATTCGATGCCATTTGTTAGTCAATTAGCTGAAAACTATTGTATGCTAGATTTCATGTAATTTGTTAGTAAATTAGCTAGAAATTACTAATTTATATGTTCTATGCAAGTGAATTACCTAATTTTAGGTTGCTATGTAGGTAATTAATGATGATGTTCTATGCCATGTGTTAAAAAGAGAATATAGATGTGTGTGTGGCTATAAAAAAGTTAGAATAAAATTTAAAAATTGTTATATGTGATGTGTTGTGGAAGTGCAAGTGATGCGATGTGTGTATGTGTGCCATGCTATATCATAAGTGTTGAAATTTGTAAAAGTAAAAGCAAAACGTAAAGAGTTGCCATGGCAGTAGAAATGAGGTGCCTGTCACAACAACTAATTTTGTGGCTAAGATATTATTAGGGGCAAGGGGTTAGGGGTTTAGGGGTTGGATCACTGGACATCGAGTTGTCGAAAGTGAGCCTTCTAGGTTACGGACTAGGGGTTTAGAAACAAGTGATTAGGTTTTCAATGTTTGATCAATCGACATCAAAAATTACTCTTTGTTGTTTGATACCTAGGTCATATTTATTTTTTGACACATTTTTTTAATAATGAATTGTTAGGTGTTAGCACCGAACTGAAGTTCATGCCGCCGGCGCCGAAGTACCATGAAATTAGGCTTTGGTCATGCCATTGGCCGGTATATATTTGTGTGCCGGGGGAGAATAAGAAACATTGGCTTTGCATGTTCAACACCGTGTAAAAGGCTGTGCGGTAGTACGAGTTCGCAGCGGCCAACCTGTTGAGGAGCCAAGGGTGGCTAGACTTCCCCAACTACTACACTCCATATAGGGTCGAATCCTCAGATCAGGCCGAGGAGGATCACCTGACCCATGCGGAGTTCATGGTCTAGTGCGCCAGCGAGGACTACCTTACCGCGCTTGTTCAGGCGAACCCGCAGCTCCGCGCTGAGAACCACGCACTCGTCAAATCTGCCATGGACGAGAGCCACTGGTAGATAAACCACCATTAGTCCCGGTTGGTAAGGGCCTTTTGTTCCGGTTCCTGAACCGGGACTAAAGGGTCGTTACTAATGCCATGGCCCTTTAGTCCCGGTTCAGTCCAAAACCGGGACAGATGGGCCTCCACATGGTTGGTGCGCCGAGCCCACGCAGGAGGGCCTTTGGTCCCGGTTGATGGCATCAACCGGGACCAATAGGCTATGGTTTG